>NC_069089.1:3442900-3587977 GCF_947172395.1 Bicyclus anynana | reverse complement strand
CCACACCCCTTTCGATTTCTCGATCGCACCGGAACGCTAAATCGCTTGGCGGTACGTCCTTATCGGTAGTGTGGTAACTAGCCACAGCCGAAGCCTCCCACCAGACCTGGACCAATTAAGAAAACCTCAATCTGAGATCGAACCCAGGACCTCTGTCTTGTAAATCTACCACGCATACCACTGCGCCACGGAAGTCGTCGATTTAAAAGGCGGTATCTAGGTAAACCTAAGTCCGTGGAGTCACTCGCGCGACCGGCAACATTATCGCGCGATTCCGAGCGAGTTGGCGTCGTAGTCGGGTTGATTTGATTTGTCGCGTGTAGCTCGACGCGCGAACTGCCGGAGATGGAAATTTGATATTGTTTTGACGGAGTGTAATGCCTTTATTGTGTTTGCCTGTTTGTATTCAATTGAAAACAGTTCCTTCAAAGAGGTGAATATATTTCAGTTTACTAAGTTACGTACCAGTTTCTTTGAAAATTGACGATTCTATCGATATATGAGCTAATTATATATTAGAACGAGTATCCAAAGCTGCTCTAATAGTATCTTACCAAATTTGGCTAGGCAGAGAGTACAATTTTCGTATTCTTGACAGCAAACCTTTTCATTTGATATCCATATCATAGGGGTGGATTTCAAACAGCCAGTTCGCCATCTTGGGGAGGCCACCATATTGGATTTGTAATGACGTTTCTCAGCTAGTCATGTATTGTCATCAGAACTCAGAGCGTGTGCAAAATTTCATCCTAATCAAAAACCGGGAATAGGGTCAAATTATGATTCCAAGATTTTCTTACATTCATAGTTACAAGTGAGGCTAATACTCGTTCAAAGCGTGTAAAAATATAATTTTATAATACATGAAATAAAAATATTAGTAATACTGTTATCACGTAATATTGAAAACTATACACCGCTAAACCACATAGAAACAGCGAGATGAGTTTTAGCTCCAAATCTCCTCCACTAGAAGGAGCAACACCAGCACGGCTATTCTCTTACTATGTTTTGTAAACTCGAAAGTGCGAGATTTGAATTCACCGCTATCTTTCTCATTCTGTAGTATCGTGTTAAACAGAGAGGGATAGAGGTGAATTCGAAACTCGCACTTGCGAGATAAGAAAACATCGTTACAGAATAGCCTAGCTGGTCTTGTACTCACTTCACAACCAACTGTACATGTGATTGTAAAAACAATAATATTTTAAAATATGATTCACTTTTTGGATCAAATAATGTTTGCAAATGAAAACCTATAAAACTTGTATAAAGATAAGTAGAAGACAGTTAATTGAAGAAAGTTTATTCGGTAACAAACTATCTACTTCATATTTCGCGTGTTGGCTACTCTGGGAACAATCAGTGGCAGATTACCACAGATTACAGTGCGTTACTTCCAAAACTCACGCAACTAAGGCGTTGTCACATTGACGTAAATTATTTCACTAACTTGTAAATAAGGACCGGATTCACCACTTACTGATAAGTCTGGGATTACTTATTCATATAAGTTTTGTTTTGTTATTTAACATAAAGAATGAAAGCGACAAGACTGGCTTCTGACAAGTTTCTGTTAGCTTATTCACAAGGTTTTCTGAAGAAACGGAAAAAACGGTTAGACTTTCCGACACTTAATAAAAGGTGGCGAAATCGGCACTTAATGGTTTAAGTGATCTCCTCTGTTATTCCTGCCATTTAAAACAAGATGATGATGATGACTTATCAATAGTCTTATTATACAGTTTCTTCACACTAGCGTCAGCATTCGTCGAGGGGTTGCACAGTGCATATCCCGTGGTAGTGTAGCTTTTAAGTGCGGAAGATAAACGCCAGTGTGAAGAGACCGTTACAGTATTTTGGCTAAATGCTTATCACCCAAGTCACGCGCGCTACACATCTCGCAGATGTGGGAATATAATATGAGCCGAGCTAACACGCTTACACTTCTCTGGAGCTCCTTTTTTGTTGCTCAAGTGTTTAACTTACTATCGTTGTGTTGTATCGAATATCTTATCGTTTTAGGATTCCGTACTTTATAATGGAAAACTCAAGTTAAATTTAAAATTTTCGAGAAACCTACGATTATCTGGAATCATCATCATCATCATCATCATCATCATCACAAACATTATCTTCCTATCTATCATTATTAATTTTAACGGCCCACTATAGGAACAGGCGTAGGCGGTACGGATATTGCCACCACCATACCACGTTGCTGTAACACGGGTGGGTTAAACTCATTTTTGATGAGTATTAGTTAATAATAATGTAATATTAGCTAATAATAATGACCGGGATTAAAGCTTTCGATCCCGGTCATTATAATAATATTATATTATTATTATAATAACCGGGATCGAAAGCTTTGATGTGCTCTTAGAGCCGCACTGTGTAACACCAATAACTTCTCCAATCCGGGCTGAGAATGTTACTGAAAAATTCTCAGAAAAAAAGCTCAATATTTTACAGCTCGATTCGAACTTCGGACATCGTGATCCGTAAGCTTACCACTGTATTAACAAGGTAATACAGTCTCGAATAACTAATTTAAATAGCTAGAAATAATGTAGCGTCACAATTCCGCGTTGTCTGCGCTGCGTATTCCATAAACATTGCGTTTATAAACCGCTAGTATGATGACGCTATAAATAAATATTTCGAAATAAGAGTATTCTCTACGAATAAATTTGTAAAATAATTAGACATAGTTTAAACAATAACCTTTTTAACACAATTAAACATTTTAACACTACTAACACATTTTGACAAGTTTTTCTAGTCAGTAAAGTTTTAGCTCTGCGATATAAAGCTATAATGTAGGTAATACCTATTCGCAATTAGTCACCGAAAATTTCGTATAAAATTTATACGCCCCGTGGGAAATTAGCGGCAGATGTGGACCGCGAGCTTTCGACGCTGCTTATCTCACCCCTTGCTAATTACAAGCTGCTCAAATAAAAACGTCACGGCTTATAAAGCCTTTACACTGACTTCAAAAAGGACTAAGGTTTTCTGAGCTCTTTTTACTCTACCGCTGTGTGATTTTTTAATAATGTTATTCAAGTGGCTTTGCTGTGTCGGTTCAGTGGTTAGCCTATGCGGCCTCGGATCACGAAGTTCTGGGTTCGAATCCTGACCGATTTGAAATTCTAGTTTGACCCATGAAATGCTGAGATTTTCAGCCCAAAGCTGGTGAGTTTTTCACAATTCCCGGAACCCTTGAACTTTCCGGGATGAAAAGTAAGTTCAGGGTATTATCTATCTTCGTTTCAAATTTCAGACAAATCAGTTCAGTAGTTGCGGCGTTATAGAGTATCAAAGATTCATACAAACTTTTGCGTTTATAATATTGGTAGGATAAGTCTTTGGGTAGAAACGCCAAGATAGCGAGTCATGAAGAACAAACACAAAGATGGGGGTGATAACATAAAGACTTAAGAAACATAGATGTATTTTAAGTGTAAAAATATCCATAAATCATATTATTCTACGTCGTAGACATCTTCGACAACTAATCCTAATAAAAAATACCTCAGCTGTCACCTGATGCGTAGGACTGAGAGACTTTGGGCCTAAAGAGGCGTCCTTTTGCAGGCTTATACGGTAATCCTTTCGGTAATAACGGTTTTCGAAGAAATATGGTGTACTCGTACGTTATTATTGAAGAATATATTTCACAGGTGTTAATAATTTTGGAAATTCTTTCATCTATTCATCCTGCTGCTGAAAGAGGGTTACGATTTGCCATAGATTTTAAAAAGAGGCCTCACGAATTTAACAAAATTATGTAATCGATAGTTATATTTTCTTATAGCTTTATTCATAAACATGGATTAAGATTTAAGCCTCAAACTTTACAGTTAAGTGAACTTTAAATAGTACAGATTAAGTACATTTTACTTTGAAGAAATGTGAGGCTTAAATCGTCAACAAGTCCTTGTCCAGAAGCGAATTCGTCGCGAATCATATCGCGTAAATTGATACGCGCGATGTTGAAGTACTAGACATCAATACATCGCGTCCACAAGCATCGCGCGAATTCAAAATACGAGCGTAAATCACGTGCACTACGCCAGGCTCTCGATACGCGCTTGATTCGCACGTATTGCGCGCGAGTCGAGATACTATAGTATGCGCATTATCATCTGAGTCGTCCGGTCATAAAAGTCAAAAAAGATAGGAATGTGCAGCGCGCCTACCTGCGCACCCTAATTATCGATAAACGGCTACCTGCGCACGTGCTAATGATGAGTCAATAATGATTTGGACGATTCTGATTGGTCGGTTTCTAATGTAATTGCATTGCGTATTTTTTTTGCTATAAATGTGTTTACTGCAATTAAATAAATACATTCATGTGTTACTCGTTGCGCACTATGGATACTAATATATAATAAATTTGGCAGAAGACGAAGATTCTGATGATGAAGACTCAGATGAAGATTAATTTTATTTAGTTAATAATTATATAATATGAAATATGTATTATATTAAATCAAATATTGTTAATTTTTTTAATTTTGTGAACAAGATACGATAATAAACTTTACTTATCGATAATATGTCTTTCATTGTTACACCCTTCACTAGACGGCTCCATAAGACCCATAAGTGCAAGCGAGATAGATATAGAGAAATGATTTATGGCCCTAAGACTCAGTTGTTAATGCTATTAGTATAGGGACGCCTTGTTACGTCCAGTTAACGCGCGAACTCTAGAGCGAGTGCACGTTCAACTTGTACTGAATTCCTCCAAAATGCTCGCGCGTTGGTACGCACCTTCTGAACGCAATGGTCGCGCGTAATACGTGCGAGAGAATCGCGGCGAATTCGCCCTTTCTGGACCTGAGCCTAGAGATTATTTGCAACACCAGAGCGACTAATACTATCGCTGATCTTGTGATGGCGCCAAAATAATACTGTTAAGAGTTCGATTAATTGATCAATTTGTATGCAACATTGGAATTGAAATTACAGAGTAAGCTTGGGTCAAGAAAACCACTACGTCCGGTCTTAACTAAGTGAACTTCGACGAACTTTCCCAGTTCTCCGCTGTGTCTGCTACTTTTGATATAGGTTTATAACATATTATATTTAATAGTTATTTACGTACAGTGGTTTCTATCTCTGGTAATCTCAAAAACAAAGTTCATAAAAAAGAAGCTGAGGGAGCTCGATAATGTCGTTTAAGCGACATTTAAAATGGTTTATAATCACAAATATTATATAACTAGTAGACGGTTTCACCCGCGTGGTTCCCGTTCCCGTGGGAATACGAGGATACAGCAAGATAAATGAGCTATACACTGAAAGAATTTTTCAAATCGGACCAGTAGTTCCTGAGATTAGCGCGTTCAAGCAAATAAACTCTTCAGCTTTATAATATTAGTATAGATTATTTAGCAGGAAGTAATAGGCCTGGACGATCAACCGATTAATAATTTTTTTAATCACGGTAGTTATATTTATCTAAAAAAAACATTTTAGTAGAAAAATAGTTCTTGTGATCTCTTACGTGAATGGTCCTCCTTAGTTGTATAAAACAAATGGCATTGCTATTGGAAAGATTGTCCTCCGGGATGTTTCTACAACAGACACGTCGATTCTAGATTAACCAATTGGCAGCGTCTCTGCAACACGAGCGAAGTAACATCCTAATACATGTAAGAACAAAATTATCGCGATCCAATTAAAGTAAACCTGGCTTACGGCGGGTGAGGGGGGCAAGGGGGCTCAGGTAGTCGGTGAAGGTACAAAGCGGAACGAGCGGAATGAAGTTAAATAATTAGAGCACTCCTGTAGCTGCATGATTGACAAACTGAGCAGCTGTGCTAATTAGTTCACTGAATAAACTTGATGCACGGCCGCGCGTCACACCGACATGCCGGTTACGTTCTGTCGATGGTGTTGTAGTGTGCCTTAATCACTTAAGACTAGTTTGTAATGAGCTTTATTATGACGCACTAGCCGAGTAGGCAATTTTATATTCGACAATCGCCACAACAATCGCCATAGAAATCATTCCTGGTTACTCGATATTAACGGTTGCTTTCAAACAGTCAGCTTAGCGTGTAATAATTAACCTATATTGCTTATTTGTATCTCATATTAATACTTAATAAACAGTGATTTAATTTCACGACTTTGTTTTTATTGAATTCCTTGACAGAAGGCACGCACAAGCCTATCTATTTGTAAACAAGCAATCAACTTTTATAAATCAACACGATAACCTATTATAAATTGGTTATCCTACAGTGTATCAACCAGGATACACAAATGATAAGAACATAGAATTGCGGTAGAAAGCGAAACATTTTTGATCAAGTATTTGAGGCAAGCTCTTCCTCACCCGACTCCTAATGACAGTCACAACCCATCTAGGTGGAAAGTTCTCATCAATACAAATTAATCAAGCCTAAACACAAGGTAGCTACTGTAAACCGTTATGGAGTTCCCTTAGTTGACCTTGGTTTTATCATCAGATCCCTAATGACAATCACAACCCATCTAGGTGGAAAGTTCTCATCAATACATATTAATCAAGCACAGACACAAGGTAATTGCTGTAAATCATTGAGGAGTTCCCTTGTCTGTATTCATATAATTTTTAAAGATTCCTCTCGTTTTCTTCAGGTTTCCATCATCAGATCCTGACATGATGAATAAGGGACCGCATGGGGAGTACGTCCTTTAAAACATAACAATAATTTTTGAAATAAGTTCAGGCGTCTTTGAGTAATCGATGTACATACATAAAAAAATACCAATTCAAATTGAGAATCTCCTCCTTTTTGAAGTCGGATAAAAATAAGCGTTACTCGCAACAAATTGTATGTGCAGTTTAGAGATAATAATTGTTAATTATCGTTTTAAATAAATAAATAAATAATCATAATGATTGATGAACATTGACAAACTGCTGTATCTATATCTTGAATTCTTCTTGACTCTATCATGCTTGTTACGTTTCGGTGTAAATGCGGTCGTTCCCACGGCGTTCGTATTCAAGGGGCGCATTACACATACTCGGGGCACAAATCGCGCGCCGCACAAAAGAGGGATTGTGATGCACGTACTCCAAGGAATTATATACTAAGTATATGCTTAGACGCGTATTTGTTGTGTATGTAATTGCATCTGTATGTACAATTGTACTGTTTGAAATAAGGAAACATTAATTAACTAGCAAACCTCCGTGATTTCATTAACATTATTTATTTATTAGTCCGTAGAAACACATATCTTTTTATTTACTACCCGTGACTTCGAATTAAAATGTTTTGATTCAGGGTCTAAGCACTATTCAAAATTACAAATACATTTAATTGTTTTAGCGTGAAAGACTAACATCCATCCATAAATCCAAAATAAAGTTTTGCGTATGTAATATTAGTGGGGTTTATGACTGTTTATAATATAAATCCATCCCATTTACCAGTTTAGAAAAAGCTATCTTATATTACACGTCTAAAATTATTATATTATATAGATATTATGTCGATCCATGTTTAACTTTACCAATGGTAGTGACAATAAAATCAAGTAAGTAATAGTGGATAAGACATAAATTAATAACTATTTATTTAAATAAAGATTTTAGTGTAACAAATTCAGGCCCAAAAATATTTTTGAAAAAAAATACCATAAACGTTATATCGTATTGCGAGCTAATTTCAAACATGCTGCGGTGAAATAATTAAATTAATAGACACAATGTTGACAGGCGTGAAATATCACCGGTGCGATAATAACGGCGCGAGCGAATAAGCTGTTAAACCGCAGCGAATACGCGCGCGACTGTACATCGTATGTACAGTCGCAAGGCGATGTGTGCGTGTAATGGTGGACACCCACGGAGGTAACCAGAACACGCTCTATATTATTTTTTTTTCTTATGAGGATAGGCGCAAGAATTATGCCTGATGGAAAGCATTAATTATAGATGCCTATTCAAACTTCGCATTGGGGTGTTCATCATCATCATCATATTCAGCCGATGATACAGAGCCGCCTGCGAATAACTGTGACTCGCTTGATGTCGTCAGTCCACCTGGTGGGGGGTCGACGAACACTGCGCTTTCTGGTGCGAGACCGCCATTCTAGCACCTTTGGATCCCAACAAAATCGGCTCTTCGAACTATGTGCCCCGCCCATTGCCACGTCAGCTTCGCGACACGTTGAGCTATGTGGTGACTTTGGTTCTTCTGCGAATCTCCTCATTTCTAATTCTATCACGCAAATATACTCATAGCATAGCTCGTTGCATCGCCCACTGTGTGACTCTGAGCCTTTTTATAAGGCCCATAGTTAGAGACCAATTTTGTCTGGGATGTTATGTAACTATATTTGACTTGACACGACAACACATTTATAAGCTATGCTGTCATCATTGGTGGATAGACGTCCACTGCTAGACATAAGCCTCTCTTTATTTCTGACAACGACAGTCTTGAGCCGCCAGCATCCATAGACACTCATAATCCGCTCGATCTCGTTGATCCACTAGTGCAGGGTCACTGACACTAACACGGCGGTTTCTGGTGGGTATTCATTGCATATACGGATTGTCAAAGTGGCGATTTCAAAAAACATGTGGATCTAAGACAGCAAAGAACTTATGCAATATTCTATGTAGTGCAAGACGTGACGTCAACAATTTTAACAAGTCATTAAAAAAACAATAATATTTTTTTTCGATTGTTTAACAAAGCTTGCGCTGTAGCCTCGTGTGAAGCCATCATAACGTTATCTGCATGTGTGCAGAGTTTGTATAATAACTCATTACATAATTAGAACGATAAACTGAAGCCGAGTGTACGCCGCCTTAGGAACTATTTACACTTAACCTTTTCATTGTTAACGTTACTCGTTTGTTCATGTATATATAATGTTAATTATTTGACGACCTTTCATGCGTAGTTGGTAGCAACCCTTCGTAGTAATAATACCAAGCATCTTCGTGAAAAAAAAAACTACTACTAATACTATAGTCTATGTAAGGTGTAGGGTAGGATCCACTGAAAATTACCTTTTTCTTTCTGAAAATGGTTTCTATGCTGTTATGTATCTTAGTTATTTATTTCTGGATAATCTAAGTCACAATCTTAGACGCATATGATCCTAAGATCGTCACTTAGTATCTTACGTGCCTAAGATGAATACATACTAGAGATAAAACCGAACAAACGGACAGACAGACAAATTAATGTTCATGTTTTAAATGAACTATATCCAATTCAGAAAACACAGGTATTTGAAAATCATAAACAAATCGCTTTTTTTATACGGGTGTCTCGAGTATTAATTATGATGGACTGAATTACTGATTTAAAAATTGTAAAGCAGATGGTCCAAAATTGTAAGGAGCCCAGGATCAGTCACTGTACCCTAGCGGTTATAAAAAATTTTTTTTTGACTATTTTTGATTATACAAATCTACGAATTTACTTTAATTCTTTCGAAATAATATTCATTATCTCCCAAGAAATGCAACATCTAATAAGAGTAATAATGGTGGATTGATGACGTTTTCAATGCAGTAGTCGTTTTGACGTTTGCTATCAATTGTCATGATGCTTTAAGGGCGCCATCTTGGTATAACTCAAAAACTTGGATTTTAATTTGATTTATTTCTTTTTATTTAGTTAGATTAACCTTGTATTTTTTAAATTTTAATGATATGGTGGACCATCATCTTTTAACTTTTTATTTTTATCCAATAAGATATTGTAAAGATATGTGTCTGTGTCTAGTATGAACACAACTTAAGCCGATACAAACCGATACGAATGTGCAAATGATATATTTGCAGGTGCGGGCGCGACCGCAAACATAACGCTAATATCCGGTATTAGCGGCGGGCGGGAGAAAAACATACGAATACAATACTACATTTATTGTATTTATATATACATTTTTTTTAATTTCCTATAAAATACAAAATGTAAAACGCTATATAAAAAATTCTAAAATATCCTGCTTTCCCATTGTATGACATTTGAGTGCCCAAGCAATAGTAGTTGACTCAAATTTAATATAAAATATTTACATATAAGGGAATCAAAATATATCGATATCAATTTATAAAAGTTAAGGATTTCATATAAAACTGAATTTAAAAATCATGTATTTTTAAAATTTTCCAAAATTGTCCATTTTGTGACGTCATAATGTTACTTGATGTACTTAAGCGTCAAACTAATTGTTAACTAATATTTTTTTTAAACGCTCCGTTTGTAAGGGATTTGTTATAGTGAAGTCATGAGGTGCATGCCCCGGATCAAATTCAAACAATCCTTCGAATCAATGGCAGAGGTCATATCCACTGGGCTATCACGGCTCTCTATCAACTACAAAATCAAATTCATCATCATGATTATCAGCCAATGGACGTCCACTGCTGGACATGGGACTCTCGCATGGACCTCCAAGAACAACAGTCTCGAGCCGCCAGCATCCAGCGGCTCCCTGCAACCCGCTTGATATCCTCAGTACACCTAGCGGGTCGAAAAAGCTTTCTGGTGCGGGTTCACCATTCCAGCACCTTGGGACCCCAACGTCCATCGGCTCTTCGAACTATGTGGCCTGCCCATTGTCACTTCAGCTTCACGACTCGCTGAACTATGTGACTTTGGTTCGTCTGCTGATCTCCTCATTTCTGATTCGATCACGCAAATAAACTCTAAGCATAGCTCACTCCATCGCCTGCTGAGTGACTTTTAGCCTTCTAAAAAGCTCCATTAGTGACCAAATTATTATCTGCATTTTACTACTAGATATTCATTCAAGCTAATGAGAATATTTACGAAATCGCAGAAAAATTTCCAGTGGATCAGGTAATAAATGAAGCACTTTAACGTACACGTTTGTGAACACTCTTTTAGATTCGGCGCCGCCTGCATGTTTACCCAATTAGGGAGGTGTGCCTTGCAACTGCAAGTTTGCCGCGAACTTGCGCTTGCATCACCCGCTTTGAGTTCGGCTGCGTTGTTTGGTGCAAGTCAAGAGATTTATCACCAAGAGCCTGTCTCCTATTTAATTTGTTTTAGAAGGTGAAATCATTTAATATGCTATTAAGTATAAATAAACCTATAAAGCCAAAGTTAGGACGTCTAAATATTTGTTTACATTTTACGCTCTTAGGCCATCACGTAGGAGCCGCTGAATCGCAAAATGCGTGCCTGAGCGTCGCCTGTTGCCTATCTGATGCGTTTGCATTTCTCAAAAAATTATTTATTAAAATCTTTTATATCCTAAAATATTAACATTACAAAATAAGAAATTAAAAAATCAAAGTTAAATTGTAAAATGATTAATGCTACACTTAAATTACAATATGTCTGTTATTCGTATATGGTATGCTTTAATGCAAAAACCTCCTCCAACTCTAACCACTGTGTTCTGTGTGTTGTTATTTTGGTCCAAATGTGTATTAAGGTCATTTTCATTAGAACTTCGTAGTGCCATTCCTTGCCATCCCATAAAAATGGTCTCATTCAGCCAACACAGTGAATCATGGAAAATGGACAGCAAAATAATAAATTCATCATCATTTCCTTGTCCTTATCCAACTTAAGTGGATAAATATCTCTTACTTTCGCTTCTATTATATTCTTTATCTGACTTTGACGGTCATAGACCGTGAAACTTTGGACTGATAATATCGCAAACGCGATGCAGGTTCCCCGCTAAACGCTTATAACTCAGAGCACGCGATATTACTCGCTTCCCGTCGCTGCGAGCAAGTTTTATTGTAACTCGAAAGCAAGTCAATTGCGCCGCGAACACTGTAACGCATGATATACCTACAGACTACACACGACTACATGCGCTGGGGCGTGCGAACTTGTTAAAAGTTGCCACTTTGTAAGCCATTCGCCTGAAAATCCATAAATACGGAATGTTTCGAGCCAACTTTCACGTATTTACGTGAGCTGTATAAAACTATGGCGCGAGAACTAATGTTGCAACTTTAAAACATTGACGGGCGCATACTGTACGATTGATTGCATTTGTATTGGACGGATATATTGGTACGGTAAAATAAAATTGCCTAAAAAAATATACACTGTACTACAAAAACAGGCGCCCCTCCATCCTCTAGAAGATATGGAGCTTAGACCCACTAGGCTGCTATAATGCGGGTTGGCAGGCTTGGGTAGGAGCATGGATAAAATTTTAACATTTTTTTAAATAACGGTCTGGCGATAATTGCTGTATTATTCCTGAATGTCTGTGAAATTCTTCAAACAGTGCTTGAAGTCAGTATTGCCAGAGATCTGAGACTTGGGCGCTAACTATGGACTTTCTATGAAGGTGACTCAGCGGGCAATGGAGTGAGATATTCGGAGTACCTATCTCGTGCGTGATACGCAGAAGAACCAAAGTCACCGACATCGCTCAACGAGTCACGGATGCTGGCGGCTCAAGACCATGTTGTTGGGAAGTCCTTTCAAGTGACCTACGAGTATGTCCTGCAGAGAACGTCTATCAGCTGAAAATGTTGATGACGATTATACTCCTGAACGACGAGGCGCCTATGGTACTTACTTAAAGCTCAAGATAGTTTTACCTATTGGGTTAAACCTATCGTACTATCTAACTAAAGGCAGACTGAACCAAATGAATTGACAACCAGCCAGTTTTTATAAAATGGCGAAAGTCTGAGGTCTAACCCTTTAAACTCCCAATCTATAAATTCAACAATGACAGAAGACTTAACAATTAAAATTTTTAATTTTAACAATTTAATATTTAAAATACAATTCTCTTTCCCGTCAATAAAGTGTTAAGTTTAACAAAATAAAAGAATTGTTAATCGTCCAGTAGCAACTTCGATCCATTGACGGCGTGTTAAGCGAACAAAAAGCTTGCCCGGGAATAAAAGCGAGACTCGAACACATTTTTTTTTTGTTTATCTTATTTTGTTTGCGTATTTTATTTCCCGTGGTTAAAACGATCGCGATTCCAATCTGCTTTTTAAAATTCCGAGCGGGCTTAACTGGCTTTAACTGAATAAAGATATAAAAGTAAAGATAAAAATACATTGTGCATTTTTGTTTATTACTGTGGATAATCACGTGTTTTGTGGGTGGTGGCAACTGAACCTTAGCAGTCTGGGCCTTAAAAATAACTATGGTTTTCTAAAACCTGAGAACCGAACTTTTTAGTTATAAAGCATACATAATTGCGTCTAAATGATCAAGCGCTAACTTTCCGCCATCATCATCAATATCAACCCTTATGCGGCTCACTTCTGAGCACAAGTTTCCTCTCAGAAAGAGAGGGGTTAATACAATAGTCCACCACACTGGTCTAATTCAGATTGGCAGACTTCACACACGTAGAGAATTAAGAAAATTCTCAGGTATACTGACAATTTTCAGGTAGGTTTCCTCACATGTTTTTTCTTCACCGTGAATTAAATATCACGTGTCTCAAACACGTGATATTTAATTTCTTAAAATTCACATAACTGAAAAGTTGGAGGTGCAGGCCCCGAACCGTATTCAAACCTCCGGAATTAGAGGCAGAGGTCATATCCATTAGGCTATCACGGTTATCAACTTGTCGCCAAACTATACATAAATATATCATAATATGAATCTATTGTGCTATGTATAAGTCGAACAAATCACGATAAACTTCGCATTATAGGTGGATAACATCGATATAAATCGTACGATCGATGGTAGATAATAACAAATTAATAGCTCACAATACTTTTTATACTGATACTAGCGTATACTGATATTCTTAGAAGATAAGCTAAGTGTATATTGTATCAAAATTTCAACTCAATTTTCGAGTTTTTGAAACTTTTTTCTTTTAAAAAAAATCATAGATCAACAGAAATCATTTACACAGAACGGCAGAAGCATTGGTTCTGTATCAAAATTAATTAGACGGATGATGAGACACTCAATGGCGATGTCTAGTTTGGAAGTTTCTAGAGCGAGATTCTGACGGGTAAATGTATGAGTGTATGAGATTAAACTGGTGTATCGATATAGCGAATGGTTGGAATTTCATCCGTCCGTCACATCGCACTCGGCGCTCCAACTGTTAAGCCGTCCGTCCGTCCGTCCGTTGGCCCTGACACGGGTACGGCTTTCTATGAAATTGCTTATTTTTTTCAACGACAACATGCCACTTTGGCCTTTTGTGGTTTTGTGTATCTCTCACATAGACTGGATTTTAGTTTAACAAACTTTTTTGAAGTCCAACTTATACACATCGGGACGGTGTGTTGGTTCTAAGCTCATATTCCTCTTCTAAATTAATATTATAAAGAGGTACGTTTCATATTTTGTTTTCTTGGTTGTTGGCTCCGAAACTACTGGACTGATTTCTAACATTCTGTCACCATTGGAAAGCTAGTAACATTACCAGCTAGTAACATTGCATATATTTTATCTCCATATTCCCATAGAAATGAGAACAACACGGATGAAACCGCAAATTTGTACAATAATAAATAAACCAATAACATAAAGGCAGAAATGTTACCAAAAGCTTTATTTGAGGCGGGAGGGGGAGGCAATGTTCATTATTATTTACTCTTTACAGAGACTTTTAGGTAAACAGTGCCTTATTTTGTTTTTACTCGTACCTAGTTGGAATGGACGTGTAAATAACACGAGAACTGCACTTGTATTTAAACCTGTATTTTATTCATGCTTCAAACGTGACTTGTTATTCACGCAAAGGAGGATTTCTGCACTATTTTCTGTATTTATTTTTAAAAGTTTTTGATGGTATACCAATGTTTGTTTGTTTAGTAAAACGATTTGTCGTTTTAGAGCTGAATTTTAAAATGCCTTAACTCCGCAACCCAAACTTTTTGAGCTTATATTATGTCCTATGCATAATTTGGCGTATGTAGTTTCATATTTGAGCCGTGATAGCCCAGTGGATATGATCTCTGCCTCCGATTCCGGAGGGTGTGGGTTCGAATCCGGTGCGGGGCATGGACTTTTCAGTTGTGTGCATTTTAAGAAATTAAATATTACGTGTCTCAAACGGTGAAGGAAAAACATCGTGAGGAAACCTGCACACCAGAGAATTTTCTTAATTCTCTGCGTGTGTGAAGTCTGTGAATCCGCATGGGGCCAGCGTGGTGGACTATGTCTAACCCACCTCATTCTGAGAGGAGACTCGAGCTCAGCAGTGAGCCGAATATAGGTTGATAACGAACGACTATTAGTTTGAGTGACAATGTAGATATGTGATGACAGACGACGATATTATGATAAACAAAGGTTTGATATTCTTATAATAGATAATTCTTAATTTCAAAATGAAACATATTTCTGAGAAAAATATTTGTCAATCAGAAATAAAAACAAAAAAATCAACGAAGTTTTTTTTATTCACTTTACTTGGTTTAATGTTCTATTAAATAATTTCTTTGCAGCTAATAACGTTTCGACTATTCAGTAAATATTTTCAAATCTATTCTAATATTATGAAGCTGAAGAGTTGGTTTGTTTGCTTGAACGCGCTAATCTCAGGAACTAGTGGTCCGATTTGAAAAATTCTTTCAGTGTTAGATAGTCGATTTATCGAGGGCTATATGTTATTGTATTTCTACGGGAACGGGAACCACGCGGGTGAAACCGCGTGGCGTCAGTTAGTGTTAAGTAAAATAAATGTTGTTCCCCATCAATGCGACAAGTCCCTTGTAATTTACGACACGCGGCTCGTGTCGGTACGTCGGAGCCATATTTCCGAATGTATCGCGGTTGTTTTTCCTCCGTAATCAATATTTATTATTATTGAACGTAGTTTTTCGGACGTAATCTAAAGGGTCGTGTAAAAATCCCATAATAATTCGTCCATGTGGAGATGTATTGCGAAACATTAACGACATATCCTTGTCCAAAGAGTAAATGTTAATTTCTGTTGGATTTTTTACAATACAAATAAATGAAAAGATTTATCTTCGGATAATGAATGAATGTTAAATATATGATCAATAAAGTGTACAATATTTTTGACGGCCTCCGTGACGCAGTAGTAGGCGGGATGGATTTACAAGACAGAGGTCCTGGGTTCGATCCCTGGCTGGACCGATTGAGGTTTCCTTAATTGGTCCAGGTCTGGCTGGTGGGAGGCTTCGGCCGTGGCTAGTTACCACTTTACCGGCAAAGACGTACCCCAAGCGATTTAGCGTTCCGTTAACGTCGTGTAGAAACCGAAAGGATTTTCATCCTCCTCCTAACAAGTTAGCCCGCTTTCATCATAGATTGCATTAGCACTTACCATCAGGTGAGATTGTAGTCAAGGGCTGATTGTAAAGAATAAAAAAAAACAATAATTATGGGTAATGGGAAGTTTATATGTACCTAGAAGATGAAGACTGATTTATACGTGTGATTAGTTGTGAACATAGTGGAGGTATTAAAGTATGAATTGACCTCGATTTAGCAGAGACGGTGTGCAACAACTTATGGAGTCTCACCTGATGAGTGATAGTGGTAGTTAGATCATAAAATCCAAATAGCTACTTGAAATTGAAATTGATTTAGCAATGGATATTTTTGTTAACGTTTCATCTAATATTAAGTATACCTTTGTATCATAATATGTCTTTACCAGAGAAAAAAATCGCAAGGCATGCAAGGAATAAGTATAATGCACTGCCCTTAACCCGATAACCTCAAGCAAATTATATGCAAAAACTAAGTAGTTGGTGGCAGAAGTAAGCATAGCAGTAGTACTTTCTAAGATATGCCCCACATTAAAGAATTCTGTTACGTCTAAAAGGGCAATTTTGCTCATATTATACCGAGCTATGTATTGACTGCTAATTCTGCGTGACCTCGTGACGCCCCTACGAGCCCTTCTTGATTACTGTAATCTCTTCGCAATTGCCACTCATTTATTGTGTAGGGCTCGCCTGCGGACACGGTAACAGCCTTGTGATGGCGGTTATTTTTCTTATTTCATGTAACTTTTCCTTATTAATTAATCTTTTTCTTGAAGCGAATCATTTAACAAAAGGCACGTTTATTAAACTGCTGGTACTGATTTTATCTACTAATATTACATAATATTTGCAAAAATAATATTTTAAAGACTAACTCCAGCATAATAAAATATGTGTATGTTATCGCCGCGGGGACTTGAAGGGCCTTTAACCCTACACACACCGTTCACAAGTGCGTGACTTCACTCAAGGTCATTATCTGCCATTCTAGGGTCTTATTTTAGTTACAGTTTGATTTGTTAATTAAGTTGTCCTGACAAATGTTATGAATCATTTAATAACCTTTGTTCGACATTATTTTACTTCTTGTAATCACTTATTTTTTTTAATCACTTTTGAGTCTGCTTAAATATATAAAACTAAACTAAGTATTCCTTAAACACACAGCTCGGTTTGCTTCTTAAGGCAGGTGACAAACTAACACACAGGTCGATTTGCTTCTCAAGGAATGTAATTATGTATCCTTGCATCCATCCGCGTTTTGGTCATTCGGTTCATTTATCCCAAAGGTTGTCTGGTAGATACTGCTTTAGCAATAAAACCGTCTTCGTGCAATAATTGTAAATTATTCATTGCTTTGTATAATGTAATATTTAGCTTCTTGTATTTGTGTAATAAAGAATAAATAAACAAAATGAAAATAGGTTTGATGTGTTGATAATTGAAAGTGACAATATTAATCCGCTCCGCTTGTACAAGAAGAGCGGGCGTATGCCCCACACGGGAATAGCTTCGTTCGGTAGTTGGTAGTTGGGGAACAACTCGGAGCCAAGTCGCAACATTTGACGACTACCCGCACTTTATCGTTAGTGATACTGCCCGCGATGGATTATGTTTTGTTTATTGCTCTTTACGAGTCTCTCACGCCGTATAGAGTGCTTCATCTGCTGGGTTTATGTCTTTGAACGACTAGCGTTTTGTCACTGCTTTACTTGAAGTTTCTAAAAGCTAAAATACAATATAATGGTTTTTATTAGTTTTTATTGTTACTCTTGTTTTGCTAACACTGGAAAATCGTTGAAAAATAACAAAATATGGTTTAAGAAAAATAAAATGTCACGTACATTTTCATACTAGCGGACGCCCGCGACTTCGTCCGCGTGGAATTCAGTTTTCACAAATCCCGCGGGAGCCATATATTTTTCCGGGATTAAAAAGCCTATGTGATAATCCAGAGTAAAATCTATTCCCATCCCAAATTTCAGCCAAATCGCTTCAGTAGCCGCAGCGTAAAAGAGGAACAAACATACTTACACACTTACACACACACACACACACACACACAAACTTTTGTCTTTATAATATTAGTGCTAAGTGTGATAGTGTGATTGAAATTTTAGGTGGCACCAAATCCATTAAGTGAAAAATAAAATTAAAAACTTACAATGTACAAACACAATCTTCAAATTCTCATTTACCAGCCTGCATCGATACAGAAAATATTTTTTTCACTTTTGTATCGATTTTTATCAGTTCGCTAATTCGAGCATAGCTTAGTTAAATAACTGAATGTAAACAGTGCGATTGTAGTTTTGCATTGCGTCATTCGAGGCGATTAGCGCGAGCTAGCAGCGCGTCGTCAAAGAGAGAATGCAATTTTAGCGAACTCTAAAATGCATATGATACATGTCCTGCTAATTACTGTTGTGTTCCCCGGTGACGTCGCAGCAGTACTGAGACTTGTAGGTATCCTTATTTATATAAAGCATATAAAAATAGCTGATAACGGTGAAACCAAGCTTTCAACATTATTAAAATTAAAAAAAAATATATAGGTTCTTCTTTTTCGAAGTAAGTTAAAAATCATACTAACACTAACAGTAATATCAAATTGTAATTTATATTAAAAACTTAAAATTTTAAGGAAGCATAGTTAAAATCTTGAAGGACACTCAAATACCTACCTTTTTTGACGATCTTAAGCACTACAATATAGTATAAATGTAGAATACCAAAATTCATAAAAATCGGTCATAGAGGACTGCCTTGCTTAAAGTTGTAACTATCTAATTAAACTATGTGAATATTTCTATTATACAGGCACGTGTCCTGGAAATACTCAGCCAAGCTATACCAGCGCTGGCTTACTCCAGCACTACGAGCACCGTTGCGCCTGTAGGGGATCCAGTGAACCTCACTACTACGCCAGTTTCTACTACATCGGTTTCTACTACGTCAGTTTCTACTACATCAGTTTCTACTACTACAGAAAAAGTTACAAAAACAAATTGTACTCTTATTGCTAGATGTGTAACGCGTAATTTCGAGAATTGAGTCTATATTCAATACTTGTTTTTACATTTTTAGATAATAAAATAATAAAATGATGTCTAATTTTCTTTAACTCTAGCATTTTAAATTTCAAAATTAAATAATGATATGCTACGTATTTGAAATTTCCATTGTACCTTTTGTTATATCTATGTATTTGAAAGAAATTAGCCAGTGTTTCCGGTAAAATCTTCTAGCTTGACTTTTTCCATCTATTCTAACAATTATCATCATATTTCAACTATTTATCACAAAACTTTGACAAATTATTGTACACATTGTATTAGTAAAAACAGTGAAAATTCCTTTCTGTAGTTTTATAGTTTATCGTGAACAGACGAGGCAGAGGGATTTGTTTTATAATAGATAAACAATGTACAGGTCTATTTTATAGGTTAGGATTGATTTAAATAAACACTGATTATTAATTATTTAATTATTAACATCACTTTAAAATTATTGTAATAAGCAAATCTTTGGGATATTTACTTATTTATTTAAAAATTTAAACTATTTCATTAACAGTCGGAGGTTTTGTCACAATTTTTCTTTTTAATATTTATACTCGTTGTAAGCAATTCAGGAAGCACGACTTCTTCGGCAGTGGCAGACACAAACCGGCATCTGGCTAACTTGTTACAGAGATAGAAAATTTTGGGAGAAGCGTCCCTTTTATCTCTTTGAGTCAGAAAAAGCGGTGCAGTATTGGCATTATCTGTTTTCACAGTATCATACGGCAAGCAGCCAATTACTGCATCTTCATATGAATCGATGCCACATAAAGGTAATAGTTTGCGAAAATTACTTGTAACATATTTTGCTTTATTCTTTTGCTTGTTTGTCTCGTTTTGTACATTTGTTGGGGTCGTTTGTACCACTGATTTTGATAGTATCTCTTGGTTGATTTGAATTATTATCATTGTTATTAGTACTGGAGAATGTAATATCATCTGCTATCAAATGTTTCATTTAGAATTGAATTATGTTTGAGTTTAAAACCCGAGTAAAATTTTTTAATTAATATTGTTATGATTCTAAGTAATGAAAATTACAGAACCGTGCAGCCACATTCTACTGTAAATGATAAGTACAGTAAGTACTATATGTTGAAGGTGTTTTATAAAAAAGTAGGTATTACTTGAACATCCCAGGTCTTATAAAAACCGGATGTTATGAAGGGAGGAAATTTGCATACTAGAGATTTTTTTTATTCTTTATATTATGTGTCAAGTCTGCCAATCCGCATTGGTCCAGCGTGATGGTGATATAAGACGTGATAGCCTAGTGGATATGACCTCTAACTCCGATTTGGAGGGCATAGGTTCGAATGTGTGGAGGGGAATTATAAACAACGCATCGAAGGAACTGCAGTACGGACACGACCTTCAGCAATGAAGAATGCGACCAAGAACAGAAGAGAAGAATAAGAACCTCATAATAATTATTGGATAGAAGCAGTCGTTACTTTGCGGAAGTTCATCATGAATATATATATTTATATTATAATAAATTATTTATAATGAATAATTTATTTATTTTGCAATTATCCGCGATAGGTTCGTCGGCTTTTCACGGATGATAGCAAAATAAATAAATTATTATATAACTAGCGGACGCCCGCGACTTAGTCCGCGTAAAACCCTACTACTACCCCTTCCCCTACCCTACCTCTACACTAACCCTACCCTACTCCTACCCTACCCCTACCCTACCCCTACTCCACCCTACCCTACCCCTACCTTACCCATACTCTACCTCTACTCTTCCCCTACCGAATCCTTACCCTACCACTACCCTACCCCTACCCTAACCCTACCCTTACTCTAACCCTACCCTACCACGCGACAGCGACGGAAGCTTGAAAAATGGAGCAACTTCTCCCGTTTTCCCAACATTTCCCTTCACTGCTCTGCTCCTATTGATCGTAGCGTGATGAAAGTATACTATAACCTGCCCAGGAGTATGAAGAATAATTGTACCAACTTTCGTTAAAACCAGTCAAGTAGTTTTTGTTTCTATAAAGAACATACAGACAGACAGACAAAAATTTTACTGATTGCATTTTGGAAATATATTTATAGGATTGACCTCTCCACAGATTTATTTAAGTATAGATGTAATCGCCGCGTTGCAACGACTTGCGGTACGGATGGCTTCAGTGTGCTCGTGGCGTACGAGCCCTTCACATCTCCTTGTTGTGTAATTCTTTATGGGTTACTTGGAATAGATGTATAGGATTGGAATAGATGGGGAGAGTGACTTGAGTGGAAAATGGGAGTGTTCATTCATTCGGGACACATCGTTCACAAGTGCGAGACTTCACTCAAGGTCATTCTCTGCCATTCTAGGGTCTTATTTTGGTTACAGTTTGATTTGTTATGTAAGTTTTTTTGACAAATTTTGTGAATCATAAACCTTTGTTCGACATTAGTTTCCTTATTTTTTTAATCACTTCTGAGTCTGCTAAAAACAGTCATAATAATTTGTATAAGGTAATAAATTTATATATGCAGAAGTGAATGAGCAAGCAGCTAGGCGCACGTGACAGGCAATTACGAAGCGGCGGCGAACTTTGTTGCATGTTAGTGCTTCAGTTCGCACTTCCCAACTCCTGCCGTTTCTCCGCTCGCAGGTATCGATGCATCATTACTAACTTTACCCTTGTGCGCAAACAGCTTCATATTGCTCAAAACTCTTTCCCTACTTTGTTATATTCATTCATTCATTAGGGCCTTCTTCTAGCTGCAGCTGAAGCTTGGCGATCATGTGTATTTTTTCCTTTTGTTTTTTACAGTGATGATGATGATGCAATCTAAGATGGAAGCGGGCTAACTTGTTAGGAGGAGGGTGAAAATCCACACCCATTTCGGTTTCTACACGACATCGTACCGGAACCTTTGTCGGTAGGGTGGTAACTAGCCACAGCCAAAGCCTCCCACCAGCTTGGCCTTTACCAATTATTAAGAAAATCTCAATCGGCCCAGCCGGGGATCGAACCCACGACATCCGTTTTCCACTCCTTCGCGTCAAAGTACATAAAAGGTACTTATTATTATTTATTTTCTGCGTTTGTATAACTCTCTACCTCTCAGAGAGGGTTAAGGAGCTTAGCTTAAGTTCCCAAACGAACCTCCCTGCCTAGCTATTTTTAACCGATGTCAAAAAAAGGAGGAGGTTCTCAATTCGTTTGTTTCTTTTTTTTGGAATGCCCGTGCTAGTATAGAATATAAAAATAGTCTTATAATTAAAAGCTATTTTTAAACATGACCAATAAAACAAACTACAAATTTAAACTGGTTTTCAGAATTTTTTACAATCCTGAAAAACTAAAGTAAACAAATGTACTTACAAACATTGAACTTAATACATCTAGAAGAAGAACACAAAGTGCCAACTGAGATCCGAACTCTCTAAATATTTAAGCAAAACGTTGCAGCTCCGAATGCTCGGCGCGCTGAAACAACGTTGCAACTTTTATTGGAAAACTTGCCCGAATTTACATGTCCCGCACATTATTAAACGCTTGTAAAAGTTGAAAAGGCACCACGGCTTCTTGCACCCCAGCGAATTTATCTCCACGGAGCGGACGCTAATTTTATTCCACCCCAAGTTATAATGGGTATTAACAAGGATGTTTCAATGATGTTTTTACGTTTAAAAATTACGTGTTGTAACGAAAAAAATACATTTTGATTCCTTTTTGTAAAAGAGTCAATTTAAATAAACAATATCTATATATATAAAAATGAATTGCTGTTCGTTAGTCTCGCTAAAACTCGAGAACGGCTGAACGGATTTATCTCATCTTGGTCTTGAAATGTTCGTGGAGGTATGGGGAAGGTTTAAAAGGTAAGAAAAATTAGAATAATAGCTGGGAAAACTTTGAGTTTTAAGTAGGGGTAGGGGTAGAATAGAGGTAGGGTAGGGGTAAGGGTAGGGGAAGGGTAGGGGTAGGGTAGGGGTAGAGTAACATAGAGTAGGGATAGGGAAGAAGTGCACATAAGTCAAAGCGAAGCTTGACCGGGTCCGCTAGTACCTATATATAAATACCTACACTTAGGGGGAAAATCTGAGGTTGTAGATATTACCAAGGTACTGAGACCCTGCACCGGAAAACGCAGTGTTGGTCGATCTGCCATTAGGCCTTATTATTGTTTATTTTATATTTTCTGTACATATTTTGTTAAACGCTGTTAGTTACAAATAAATAAATAAGGTGGACCGAGGACGTCAAGCAGGTTGCAGGGAGCTGCTGGATGGCGGCTCGAGACCGCGGTGTTTGGAAGTCTATTAAGAGGCCTATGTATCTAGCAGTGGACGTCCATCGACTGATAATATTGATGATGATAATTAGTATGTATAATGTTACGAGAACGGAGATGTAGATATTTGTTTTTACTACTGGTAAATGCCAAGCGCACAAACGTGTCTATTCTATCGCAGCTCGGAATCAAGGTTAGGCTTTCCTCCTTATGTTACCAACGCATACTGAGGTATTTCGGGCACATTATACGGCGTGGCGACTGCAGTTTGGAGAAATTAATAATAACAGGCATCACTGACGGGAAAAGACCGAGGGGCCGCTTTCCAACACGATGGGCTGACCAGCTAAAGGAGGATAAAGGGACGAAGTTCTACACTATAGCAGCGATGGCCACCAACAGAAGCCGATGGAAGGCGTGGACCCGCAGGAGGCTGGGATCTTACCAGGACCACGATCTTCAGTAATGAAGAAACGACTATAGAGAGAGAGAAATGCTTTTAAACTTATAGTCAGCCGTACATTAACAGTGGAATTCATAGATGTTGTAGGGGCACCCCCAGGGTCTCAGTCAGTGGCTGAATGTCGAATTTAACCTCTATTTATTTGAGAATTTGACACTAATCGGGTGAATGATCCCCTGGGGGTGCCCCTACTACGTCTGTGAATTCCACTGTTAAACAACTACTCATTCAAATTATTATAAGTAAATGCAGATTAGAGCCTCAATAGCTTAACGGTAAGAGCTGTCAGACTCATCACTGAGGGGTGGTGGTTCGATTCCCGCCCCATTGGTCTATTCGTACCCTAATACAGTCTTTCCCGACTAGTTGGAGGGGAATGGGTATATTGGTCATATTAGAAAAAAAAAGATTTTGAAAATATCCTTTGTGCAAAAAGATATGGCAAAAAAAAGACATGGCAAATCTATACTAATATTATAAAGCTAAAGAGTTTGTTTGTTTGATTGAACGCGCTAATCTCAGGAACTACTGGTGCGATTTGAAAAATTCTTTCAGTGTTAGATAGCCCATTTATCGAGGAAGGCTATAGGTTATATATTATCTCCATATTCTTACGGGAACGGAAACCACGCGGGTGAAACCGCGCGGCGTCAGCTAGTAAAGAATAAAAAAAAATATGGCAAATAAAGGAACAAGATTTCACAGGCTTTTAAAACAAACAAAACATCAGCATTACAATCACAAACGTTTCGTTCGTTAATGTCGTCAATTAGTCAACGCAAATCCTATGCAAATCGCTCGTTAATTACTAACTTTCTTTGTTCATTAGCCAAGGTCTTCGCTCATCACACACCGTACGCACCGTGTGTATTGTATTTACTGAAGGGAACATATTATGTTCTTCTATATTTATTCTATATTTTAGAAGCGCATTAGTATTTAAAATTAATCTAAACCTATATTATAAAGAAGTAAGATTTGATTTAATGTTGCTTATCATTACTTTATTACGAATTAATTTAAAACTACTCAACCTATTTGAATTCTTTCATTATTAGAAAGCTTCATCTACATTATGCCCATGTAGATGAAGCTTACGCTGGTGCACCATAGAAGGACAAGCCTTATGGTAAGTGATAAATAGAGTATTTATTACTCGGTGGGGTATTAAAATGACCGACCACCAACAAAAATATTTGCACATTGCATTGCACAGCATTAAATTTTTTATAAACTAGGGTTACTCAAATATCACATATAATTTTATTTACAGGTAGCACTTCAAGCAAAAACAATAGGTATAACCAGGTCAATAAGCTAGATTATCAAATGGCACTGGCTGGTGTCGGCCAGCAGCGACACTGGCGCGACTAGTCTGCAAGACCAACCCGCAAGGCAGAGTAGTCATTATCAGCCATTACCTTTACAATGGATAGTCTATATAACATTATACTATACTCGATCTCAAGGAACTGAAATGGAAACCCCGGACCAGAAAGCGCAGTTGGATGCCCGGACGGATGATATCAAGCAAGCAGGATGCAGGCGGGTCAAAACCATGTTTTTTTTTTTTTTTTTTTTCTTTTTTTTTTTTTTTATTCTTTACAAGTTAGCCCTTGACTACAATCTCTCCTGATAGTAAGTGATGATGCAGTCTAAGATGGAAGCGGGCTAACTTGTTACTTGGGAGGAGGCTGAAAATCCACACCCTTTTTGGTTTCTACACGACATCGTACCGGAACGCTAAATCGCTTGGCGGTACGTCTTTGTCGGTAGGGTGGTAACTAGCCACGGCCGAAGCCTCCCACCAGCCAGACCTGGACCAATTAAGAAAATCTCAATCGGCCCAGCTGGGAATCGAACCCAGGACCTCCGTCTTGTAAATCCACCGCGCATACCACTGCGCCACGGAGGTCGTCAATGTTATTTTAAAGTCCTTAAAAGAGGTCTTAAAAGAGGCCTATTGTGATGATAATAATGATGATTATTATATACGTAATAATTGTACGCAAATAAAACCGCAGAGCATAGCTCGTTCATATGTTCCAACACTTGGTCTCGCAGTCAATCGCGCGAGCGCTTCATCTCGCTAGCAGTTATTAGGGACGAGGGTAAATCCCCTTTCTTCATATTGGCGCTCGGCGGTGAACCGGTTTTTATGTCCGGCGGCGGATATAACGCGGACATCTGACAGTTCTGCGAAATCGTTCCAATGAAACAAAACAACGCAACAAAATATGTCTTTGTGTTTCTCTTATGTATCTTATGTATTTTTGGCTACAACTGCTGTGGTCCTGGTTCTGTCTATTTTTTTTACTAATCGTGTTCAGAGAGAGTTAGTAACTGTTGAGGTAACTTTTAACATACGTTGTTAATTAATTAATGTAGCGTGATTGTAAAAATATTGGTCCGTGTCCAGTCAGATTGTTTCTTGATCAGTGCAAGATGTCTTTATCTATGGTTGCTGGTAAAATTAAAGGCCACCAGCGTCACCACCACCAAAACTATAATTTTATTTGCTTAGCTTTTCATACATTTCACCTCGTACGCCAAAGTAGACTGTTTTTTTGTGACAGAGATCGGTCGAAAAATTACAACCGCCATTTTTCTGGTATGTAGTGAATGGTTACCGAGGTAATAACCGGCATATATGGTTTAACATGTTTACCACAGATTGATGGGCAAATGGTGGCATTTTGTAGCACGTATTATTTGTATTAGTTAATTAGCTAACTGGCTAACTATGGGCCTTATTAGAAGGCTCAAAGTCACTCAGCGGGTGATGGAGCGAGCTATGCTTGGAGTTTCTCGGCGTGATCGAATCAGTAATGAGCAGATCCGCAGACGAACCAAAGTCACTGACATAGTGCAGCGAGTCGCGAAGCTGAAGTGGCGATGGGCAGGCCACATAGTTCGAAGAGTTGGGACGGTGGGGTCCCAAGGTGCTGGAATGGCGACCCCGCACCGGAAAGCGCAGTGTTGGTCGACCCCCCACTAGGTGGACCGAAGACATCAAGCGGATTGCAGGAAGCCGCTGGATGCTGGTAGCTCGAGACCTATTTGTTTGGAAGTCCATGCAAGAGTGTGGACATCTATTGGCTGCTAATGATGATTATTTATTTATTTATTTGGACCACCAACAAAATTATATGAACACATACAAAATATTTTACAAGTAAGGGTAGCATAACACATATAATTTTACTTATAGGTAGCCACAGCATGCAAAAAGTATAAGTATAGATCGTGCGAATAATAGAAATTAAAATTGACAAATAGAAAGAAAAAAACAAAATATAAATTTGAATTTACACATTTTGACAAAAACCAAAAGAAAAAATTTAAAGGAGAACTTTAAATTTTTTAAATTATAAGTGGAGAGAGAATTACATATTTATGAGATGAAGAATGATTATGAGAGAATTACAATTATACATTTTACAAATTATGAATAAAAATTACAATTATAACAATATGGCTTAGTTAATTAATTATACATTATTAAAATAATAAAATAGATAAATTAGGTATTTTTTAAGTCATAACTTATGATTAGAAATTATGATTATTTATATGTATATTTCAGTTAGAGCTGCCGTCAAAAATTGATTACTAAGTATATAAAAAAAAACAATATCATCGGCCAGTATCTCTGTAGGCCTAAATTTAATGTGAGTCGTACTTAGCACACCTTCGCTTGAAAGAGTCCCATGAGTGTCCCGGCGTGTCAAGGACAAGATAATTTATTACTCGCAACCTAACTAACACGCTTTGTAGCGACGTAAGTTGATCGCGCGGGGCTTTTATCTCGGCCGCTAGCAGTTATTACGAGCGTCGCGCCTGACGAGGGTAAATCCCCTTTCTTCATATTCGCGAGCTACCGGTTTTTACGTCCCGCGAATGTGACGCCCACGACCGGACAGGCACATCAGCTGACAGCTTAGCGAAAATGTTCCGCTAAAAACAATAACAAATATTTCATTCGCTAAATTGGAGCGGCAACTACGGTTGTTTGTGTTCGAAATGATGAGTGTTGTGTGTTTGAACTGAAATTGGTAACGCATAGTACTTTAGATTTCCAGCACGAATTTCTCATAGTGTTCATGAAGTCTCATAGTTGCTCATTCTCAGTACAATTTTCAGGGGGTGTATTTGTTGTAGAACGCATCGAAGTCTGGCTTGGAAGGAAAATGTACCACTTGTCAACAATGAAATAGTTCTTTGTTTTCTTCGTTTATCGTTTTACTCGATTTTTTGGACTTTTCCATTAAAACGCACTCATATGGCAGGCGTCCATAGATCCGCATCGTACGTATCGGATACATCGCAATAAACGGATTTTAGTTTTCTTTTAATAGAAGTGCGTCCACAGGTCCGGTTCGTACGAATCGCACCAAACGGATTTTATCTACCGTAAAGTTAAAAATCCCTTTGATGCGATGCGTCCGATACGTAGGATGTGGGTTAGTGGACGCCTTCCATGAGAACTTACATATCATATTCAGAAAAGCAGTGAATACTAATGATAAATTTATACTATAGATTGGTTACATCCCTTACATCACTACAAAATAACCACAAAAAGTGATCTGAACAATAGGCTATAACACTGTCTGCACACATGAACACTTTTGTCTTTAATTCCATTATATGTTTATGTATATATACCTTTTACACTTCCTGAACACATAACTCGACATTGTAGACGATATTTAGGTATTATTTGTTTAAATAACGTTCATTGTTGACTAAAACTAACATAGAGTTGACATAGAAATTTCCTCTTTTGAGCGCCTCATTTTTCAAACGTTAGTAACACATCTAGTATTTAATATAATTAGTAAATACAAAGAAAAATCATCTCGTGTATGCTAAGTATATATTATATAGATAGCCTGTGGTAATCAGACTATCTTGGTTTTATAAAAGCTGAAAGTTTATCAGTTCATGTTGTGGTGGCTTTGGTAGGAAGCTAGCAATGGTAGCATAAACCATCACATTTCACACTATCTCATATTATAAGTGTGTAAGTAGGTATATTCTTCTTTTACGCTGCGCCTACTGAAGCAGTTTGGCTGATATTTGGAATGGAACTAGATTTTACTCTGGATTAACACATATGGCTACTTTTCATACCGGAATAATCCATGGTCCCCGCTGGATTTATGAAAAACTGAGTTCTACGCGGATGAAGTCGCGCATGAAGTCACTAGTCCAATAAACAGCGTTTTTTTATGTATTCTTCGATAAAATATTTTTTCATATTTTCAGTCGTCAAACATAATATAAGTACCTGGCAACAATTTGAAAGTAAATGTTGAAGAGGAATTTTAAGGGTCTCTAAAGAAGGGTTACCACAAAGCAAATCGTCTCGTGTCTAGAGACAAGATTTCTCATGACATGGACCTTGACTTTTTATTCAATATTCTTGTTCTAAAATTATTAAAAACATAGAAATATCGTGAAATGCGATATATAATAAATATAAACAGTTTGAATAACCAGTTGGCTGGTGGGAGGCTTAGGCTTAGGCTTAGTTACCATCCTACTGGCAAAGACGTGCCGCCAAGCGATTTAGCGTTCCGGTACGATGCCGTGTAGAAACCGAAAGGGGTGTGGATTTCATCCTCCTCCTAACAAGTTAGCACGCTTCCATCTTAGATTGCATTATTACTTACCACCAGGTGAGATTGTAGTCAAGGGCTAACTTGTAAAGAATAAACCACAATACCTAAATATATAAAAATAAAAAGTTACAGATGTTTAAACTTGCGGATGGGACACAATTGGGACGGCGGGCGGCAGTTCTAGTGTCAAATAAGTAATTGTGTCCAATGCAACGAACATCAGAACAAGCATGGCGTGTCAATATTTACAGAAAACATTTTAGTTTATCCGTAAAAAGTGACGTCATATCAGGGCCGCAATATTATAATCCGCTTGTCTGTCTGTCGGTTGACATGGGTTAGCTCCCCCCGCCTCCCTCCGCCAGATGTTGGCCCTTTGTATAATTTTGCAACGCGAATGAAATCTGGCAGGTCTTTAGTTTTTCTGTGTCAAAATATGTTTGTTTACAGTTTTGTAAAGTCACCATCCAATATATTCACGTGCCTGCAGCACTAACGGCAGGACATCCGATAAAACTGATCTTGTGTTGGTCGTGATGTGCATGACGTCACGCCGATCGCGACCAACACACGATCAGTTTTACTTGAACAGTTGCTGGCACGTGAACTTATTTTATGGTGAGTGGCTACCATTAAATAACATAATTTATGGTATATGGAGTATACGAGTGTGATGGCCAGACTTACCTCATTTTTAAAGGCTAAAAGCTCCTACTATATATAACTCAGTATAGAGTTTGGAATGTGGTGGCTTTGGAAGATATGAGGTTTCAAGGGTCCAGACTTATTTTCACTTTAAAACTCGACTTTGAATTAACTAGGCTTTAGCTTGGCAACTTCGTTCGTAACACTCCCAAAGATCCTCGCGGGCTGGGAGGCGTGTAGCGATGAATGACAAACCCACGACTGATGCACCTCACTTCCCCGCACGCACGATTTCATACCCGCGCAGTCTTTCCCCCCGAGTGTCATCAACAAACTTGTCAGACTATAGTCTAATGTAATGCTATAGTCTAATGAAATGAAAAATTAAAAATAAATGTAATGACGTCAGATATTTCTAACATCTAATTATAGTAGTAACATTAATATGCTCAAAATTAATACTCTGATAAAAGAAAGAGAAGAAACATAAAATCGTGTCTAGTGACGTCATTTAGTTAATTAAACTAAGATTTTATCGCCAGTTAAACATGTCGAGGCGCGAGCTCTCGTGAATTTAATACGCGACTTCATCTTATCTTAATGGAATTTTAGATAAAAAATGTAAAAGCTTTTACAATCCCCCCACTGGCGCTTCTTCAATAGGAATAGGCAAAGGTATTCGCAGTCCAATTATTTTACGGAACTAAAGTGTGCAATTTATAGGGTGCAAATCTAATACCGGATACACTTCTGGAAGGTGGTTTGCAAGAAAAATACCCTACCACCATGGTTTACATTCATCTGTCCGATTCGCCACGAATGTCACATACCTACGCAAAGTTTGTGTCATGAGGTCATGAATCACAAATTAAAGAATAATAGAGTTAGAGCGCACGGAAGACGACGATGTCGTAGCCGTTCCGAATACAAAATTCAAGTCGAATACATATCGAGTCAGTACGACACGATATGTATTCGATTTGAAAACAAAATTGTTCACAAAAACTAGAGAAATAAGATGGAGTATTTTTATTGGTATTATTAATTCACACAATTGTTGTTGAATTTTGAAATACAAATTATGAAAAAAGTTTGTATATTCGGATTTAAAGTTATGTTTTCACCGGTCTCATTGCTTGTTCTCATTCTGGATCATTCTTTATTCTGTGTCTTGTGTGAATAAACATTTTGTTCCTTTGCCCAAGGACAAGCGCACAAGGAGGAGTTATCACCCACGTTGGAAATCTATTTAAACGGTTTTTTTTAATGTAGCGCATGCGTAGGTGGTGTTGCCATGAAAATTTCCCCAATATTACATGTTTGCCCCACGCACTCGCACAATAACTAACAATACACCACGGCGCGTAATACCAATTCATTGTTTTGGCAATGAAGACGCATCGCCCCCTCCGCCGCCCGCGCCGCCCGCGCGTGACGCGGGTAAACCTTTTCTCTTTATAACGGAACACCTCGAGAGTAATATTTCATATTTAAAAAGCAATATCATATTTTTCCCTTTAGGCTTTTTCTATTTTTCGTCTATTAAGTGTCCAGTCACGATCTCTCAATATTTTTGATAGCCGTGACCAGTGATGGACCCTCCCTAATATAGTTTTATTTCTACGTAGTAATGTGTGGATCATTGATGTTTTATTGTATCTGTGATATTTAGAAAGCTTATATCACTTCGTTTTTTTTTGCGGTAAGACTTCTAATAGTCCAGGATCCGGGGAGCATTTTTACAATTGATTACTTATTACAATTTATTGATTATTTTTACAATTGATTGATTATTATTAATTTAATTTTCCGTGATTTACGTTTATCAGACGCTCAACTTTTATATTTACGAAAATTCTTGATTCTGGTAACTAACAGGGTAACTTGGTAATAAAAACTTCTGAGTGTAGGGACAAGATAACGTGCCATGCAATTTGTAGGACAATGTGGCTGTTAAATAGTATAACTATTAATTATTATTTAGCAATCAAGCAACAGTAAAAAAAAGCTGGTTAATAACAATATCTGATGATCTTGTTATTGATACAAGGAGTTGTTCAAAAATTTTACTAACTAGCTGCTTTTTTACTTTTGCTTACAACTTAACCTCTTGACTCCTAAATGGACGACCGGTCGCCCATCGTATCCGTTACGTGACATGTAAAAAATATAAAGTAAACTTAGGGCAATAGGCGAGCACAGTATCATGCTCCGCGCGATAGAGGAATATAAAAACTTTTTTTAAATGGCTCACAACGGTAAATTAAAACCGCATTCCCTGACGCAGACGGGCTTCTTCAACGCAGACGGGCTTTTCGATAAAATACTCGCAGGCAGCGAATGGTTAACAGCCACATTGTCCTACAAATTGCGTGTTACGTTACCTCGTTCCTACGCCCAGAAATTTTCATTACCTAGTACCGGACCGGATTCGAGCCCACATCCTCCGGAAACGGAGGCGTAAGAGGTGATATCTACTGGGCTATCATGGCTCGGACCTCAGGCGGCTAAATAATTATTGCCAATTTTAGATGGACCATATTTTATAAGGCCAGACGGCCATCGAAGTGATCTTATGTGTACTGTTTTACTTTTTAAGGAACCCTAAAAATCAAACCAAGCGCGATGTTGAAATCATAGCACGAAGCAAGACTAAAGTTGCGAGTTAATTTATGCTAGTTTCCAAAATTTTACATCAGGATTAATACTTGCCTAAGACGGAAACTACGTAAACTGCGAAACGTAAGTGCAAGAAATGTTCGTAACCTGTAGTTACGATACGGTATGAGTAGGTATGGTACGGTACTGAAGGCACACACGCTAACTAGTTTCCAGTGAAGTTAGCTGAATGTTTAAACTAAGAATAAAATATAGTTTCAAAGACAGTTTCGTACATCGCGTCTATACGTGTCTTGGTTTACAAATTTTGTGATAGAAGTACGGAGGACGGAGCTCAAAGTCTTTATTTTAAATATTATTCCATACCTATATCATTCATCATCATCATCATCATATCGGCCGATGGACGTCCACTGCAGGACATAAGCCTTTTGTAGGAACTTCCATACATCACGATCCTTCCACAGCTTCGCGACTCGTTAAGCTATGTTGGTGACTTTGGTTCTTCTGCGGATCTCCAAAGTTCTGATTCGATAAAGCAGAGGTCTCACTCATTCTTAGCATAACTCGTTCCGTCGCCCGCTGTGTGACTCTGATCCTTCTTATGTGGACGTCTGCCGTCATCATTAACTATTTTAACGGCTCACTCCAAGGCTCCCATTTTATAGGAGAGGGGATATGAAGCTTTGACCCACCATGCTACACTAATGCGAATTGGCGGGATTAGAGTGATCATTTTAAATTAATTAACGGCAACGTATTCTCGGAGACACGGGAGTGTAAAACTACCAAGTTCCCAACTTCAAGCTGAGAAATTTCTTAGAAAAAAGAAAAACTCAGTATCTCATCTCCAAATCTGAAACCACAAAAGCTAACTACTGTTAAAACAAGGCTCGTCACACCTAGCCTACCTTACCTAATTATATATGTTTTTATTCAAAACCAATGTTTACTTTTCCCCATCCAGTGGGACAAAATTCCAATAGGCGGGAATCGAAACATATACCTTACCTTTCTGATTATAGCTCTTCTATAGACGTGTAGGATGACTGTTTATACTATATGGGAACACAAATACTTTCTCTGTCAATTTTGTTCGTTTATTTATTTGCAATTAACTTAAAAACTGTTGCATAAATTTTTATTTATCGACGGACGGATAAAAAAAAACATTGAAGTTTTGTGTAAATTGGCCCAGTTGACAAAACCATGACGACGTATAATCCAACTGTGTTAATATATGTGGGATATTATATTAAATAGGACCATAATTTTCTATAAACAAAAAAAAATATTATGCAATATGCTATGCCACTTTTTTCCTCTTTATGTTACCACCTCTAATTTTAAAAATTACATTTAAAACACAGACATACTCAGTTTTAACTGTAATGTTATGTATAGAGAGATAGTAGCAGTTTGCGTTGTTTCATAGTGATTAGGGCTCTATAGAATAGCAGCAATAGTGAATTAACAGTGAACTCGGCGTTCCTTAGTATAAATATAATGGAGCATTGTTTTCTGATAACGATACGACCACGACTTTTATATTGAGTAAACATCGTTACCTTCATAGGAGGTCCATAGTTATACAGATACAGCGGGCGATGGAACCAGCTATGCTCGGTGAATCGCGTGATCGAATCAGAAATGAGGAGATCCGTAGAAGAACCAAAGTCACCGACATAGCTCAACGGATCGCGTAGTTGAAGTGGCAGGGCGGGGCACATCGTTTTGGGATCCCACACTACAAATCGCAGTGTCGGTCGATCCCCCACCAGGTGGACTGACGACAAGCGAGTTGCAGGGATTTGCTGGATGCAGGCAGCTCAAGATCATGACATTCGAAAGTCTCTGCAAAGGCAGTGGACCTCCATCGACTGATATGATGAAACAACGTTACAATTGAAAGTAGTACACAAACTTACGGGATTTACTCAAACCGGGAATCTTAACCGTGCTTCAGACCTTTAGTTTTAACTGTACAGTTCTATCTAATCGAAATTTTAATCAAACATTAAAAAAAAACTGTACGGCTTAAACAAATAGACACTACACACAGACTATTTAAAGGCTTTCTGAAGCGCCTATATAAGTCCTTTTAGCTAAAAGATTACATTATTTATTATAATATAATAACTCCACCGTCGAATGCCAATCTATATAAAAAAAAGGAAAGGCCATTTCAAGTACATGTACACATACGGTGGTAATTCATAGTGCGTTAGTAGAAATAGTACATAAGAGGCCGGATTAAGGAGATCTAAGGCCGGACAAAGACACTTACAAAATGCCTATGTCCAGTTGTGAACGTCCGACGGCTGACGTGTCGTGATGAAGATAAGTGTTTAACCATTCCTTCCTCCCTTAATTCATTCATTAATTGATCTATTGCTTCATTAATTAATTCTCTGATTTAGTGGTTCATTGATTCATTCATTCACGATATTATTGTCGTGTCACTGAGTCGCATGGTGTAAATCGGCCGCCCGGCAGCCGGTTGCGGTTCGGAATCTGCGAATATCTGTCGGCGGAATCAGGATTCAGCTGTATTGTTGGCGCGCTCCAACAGTTAATTAAACTTAGGTATTTATTCGCCCGGGCTAAATATGTCGGGACAGGAATAGTTCGCTTCATTTGACAATCTTATCAGTTGGCTCATTTTATTTGGCTAATCAGCAATATGTAACATATTTAGTCAAATAGTTGGCTCTATAAATTATCAATATCAATCAATCAATATCATCATCAATCAGCCGATGGACGTCCACTGCATTACATAGGCATTTTGTAAGGACTTCCAAACATCACGATACTGAGTCGCCTGCATTCAGCGAATCCCTGCATTCGCTTGATGTCGCCAGTCCACCGCAGTATCATGTTCATTGTATGTATGAAAAATTCTATTACCAATAGCAAATACGACTTAGGGAATCTAACTCTATTGCAGTTTTACCTATTAACTCACTGTAAATGTGTAAGTTTATAAGCTCCATTTTCTCGTAACGCTCCTAAATTTACCTTAAAAATATTATGACACTCAAAATCATATAGGCTTCCCATCTTATCCCCTATTATGTCTTAGATATTAGGTAACTGTGCGTGAAATTTTACAAGTGTCGACCGGCTCAAACCATCCTCTCTAGAGTGTCCACTGAATGCTAACAAATATGACATTCGTTTCAGTTTCAACCTTAAAACCAAAACCACAAAGTTCGAAATTCTTTACAAATTCTTTTACAAATGGTTCTCCACAGTGACATATTTCATTTTGTACTTTATCTCCCGACAGATAAAGTACTTTTTCTATTAAACCGTTTCGTTCTCTATTTCTCAATTTGCGGAAAGGAGTGGCTCGTATGAATTTTCTTTATAGCGGCTGACCGTTTCTTGATCTCGCCAAATGGCTCTTTGTGAAAATTTTTACCGAGTTTAAATTTACTATTTCAAACAAGAGTAAAAATCAACGCTTATTTCAGTTGTGGTTTTTACATTTCTCACTTGTATTTATAGAAATGTAGAAAGTCTAAATGTGTGTTATTATTCTAATGGATGTTACTTTTGCACTTAAATCGTGCGCATAGTTTGTTTTTAGACGAAAGACCAGGGGCATAGCTAGCGCCGTATCAATCGATGATATAGGGCCCATATCATAAGTGATGAAACAAAAATTAGCAAAATTTAATACAGAATCTCTCTTAATCTCCCGGAGAAAAAAAACAGAGATTTTCGGGATTTTCTGCTAGTCTATTGGGCCCTCAACTAATTTTGATACAGGACCCCTCTTAGGCAAGCTACTGCGAAGATACAAAAAGTATTGCCATACAATGGGTCTTTTACCCTCTTAGGCAACCTACGCCATTGCGAAGATACAAAAAGTCTTGCCATACAATGGGTAAAGAACCATTTTTTGGTATCTTTAATATGATGTTCGGCAAAAAGTTGTTAAGAAGCTATTCGTAATTAGAGACACGATTTCTCATGATTTGTCATAAGCAAGATATTCTTAGATATATCATGCTTCGGGTACGTTAGGACTATACCTAGTTAACATATATGGGATTGTGTAAATAAGACAACATCACAGTTACACAGCGCTAGTTAAGCCGCAAGCGTAAATGCATCTAGCGCCGATACAGAACCAAACACAAGCAGCGGCGGATCAAATATTCAGACAAGTACACACGAGCGCCGGAATCCGTAGCGATGAATATTTAAGCGTGCAGGCACAGCGTTGCAGCTCGGATCGCACCGCGCAAGAGCGTTGCAACTTTTATTGGAAAACTTGCCCGAATTTACATGTCCCGCAGATTATTAAGCGCTTGTAAAAGTCGAAAAGGCACCGCGGTATCGCCCTTCCGTGTCGTGAATTTTCATTTTTGTAGCGCTATACCCACATATTGGTAACTGGCGGACCGGTGACTTTGTCGGCAGGCTTTCAAGTATATAGCTTTAGTTAATTCCAAATAAGTATTATCATTCATATTATATCATTTTCTTTAACTTTTAAAGGTTATTCTTTAATAATAATAATTATTATGATACATGTGATGGAGCTAGACGATTCCTCTATAATGCGCGCACAATGCTAGACTCAGAATTGTAGAAACTTTACAAGTGCCCAATGTTCAGCTATAATTGAAGGTGTATTGAACCATTATACTCGTAAAGGATTTCTAGTGAAGACGGAATTTATCAAGTTAGATTGGTTTTTTTTTACATTCCGCATTATTGTAATAATAAGTATACTGCAGCATATTGCAAAGCTCAAAATATACAAGTAGTTAGTTCACAAAACCGATTGTCGTTTGTGTCCCAAGTAAATTCAATGGTGCCTTGAACTGGAGGCGAAGTATTAGGAAGCCTCACTTATGCAGGGAGCGATGGATACAGGCAGCCCGAGACGATGTTGTCTGGAAGTCCTTACTCCTTCTCTCCTTCCAGTTGATAGTCTTCCACAGCTGGATAATTGAACATAGGTCCAGATGTAGACATCCATTGACTGACAATGATTACTGAATATTATAACGTTTTCCTCATTTATGCAGGGAGCGATGGATACAGGCAGCCCGAGACGATGTTGCCTGGAAGTCCTTACTCCTTCTCTCCTTCCAGTTGATAATCTACAGCCGATTCGTCTGACGGAATGTTCAACGACTGACGATGATCACCGAATATTGCGTTTTGGTTATATTCGCGTGTATACTCCGCTTTATATGCGATCGCTAGCTTAAGTGCACCTAATACTGATATCAAAACCAAACATACAAGCATGAACGGGATCAAATATTCAGATAAATACAACTACGTACAAGCTGAGTACTGAATATTTAATCTTGCATGGAACAATGCTGCAGCTCGGTTTGCTCCTCGTGTGTGGAAATGCTACTTTTATTGGAAAACTTGTCCGAATTTACAAGTCCCACATATTATTAAACACCTGTCAAGGTCAAAAAGATACTACTTCTTTCAAGTACCTTCTTTTTATGTTTCTTTTTTCTTCATTTTCCTTGTTTGTCATGTAAATGTTAAAGTCATTATTTGTAGGTAACACACCTAAAAATTAGGTCTACCTATTTTTTCATTTGTTTAATTCGTGGATAGTTTTGCTGTTTATATATTTACCAACCCTTTTGCACGACAATTTAAGTCCTAACTAAATATGTAAATGTGTTTTGTCCCAAATAAATAAAAATAAAAATGATTTTTTGACGTTACAACGTCTTATAATTCGATGGAGCCGGCTGCACACTCGAAAAAAGATGACGTCATGCGTCGATTCCTCGCCAAATTTTTTTACAAGAAATAAAGTATATTCTGGTCTATGAAGATTATTAAACAGTTTTTTTAAAAAACGAACATTTTCTTTTGAAAAATGCAACCATTCCATTAGTATTTTCATGACGTTGTCACGTTCAACTATCGTCAGTAATCCGACTTTACAGACAACCAATTTTTTTTTATTAAATTATTTTGACACAAAGGATTTTTGATACAATATTTAATACTATCTGTCCTATATCACTATTGGTGACTACACGAGCTACGGTTTTGTTTTCTGCGCGACATCGACGATGAACCATTATTTTATTGTACCTACAAACCGCTGGAATGTGTTGCTAACACGTGTAGACATCACTTTTCTTCTTCGATATGATACGACTGTTGACGAATTAATGATTTTTTTTTTAATAAAATGAATAAGCCGCGCAACTGCCTCTACACTCTCGGTTCACGGCTCTCACGCCGTTCGCGCCGCGAATGTACTGCGCGCTTTAATCTTCAACTCTTGTCTTTTCTAAGGGTTAAAAATGTTATTGCCATTCTAAGTTTAGTCGCGTGACCACCAATAGTCACGCGCTGAGCACAGCTGAGTAATATGCACGATATTACCGCAACCGGTGACCGGGCGACACCTACCGACACGTTCACCTGCATTCGAGATGAAGTCAAACGCGCCTTCGAATGTATTCCTTATCGATACGGCTTATCTAACCAATCGTCGTGTGTATAAACTAAAAAAAAATATTTAGCTAAAACTGATGACTGTTGTCTGAAGTTCCTTCCATCATTTACGTTGCGCATTTAGTTTTTTTTACCCACCACGCTGCTCCACTGAAAAGGATAAATCCCGCCAACTCTAACAGTTGGCGGGATTTATCCTTTTCAGTTACAGATGCCTAAAAAAATTAAACTAAAAGTTTAAAGATCAATGTTCCTAACAATATTTTTTTATTATCAACCCATATTCGGCTCACTGCTGAGCTCGAGTCTGCTCTCAGAATGAGAGGGGTTAGACCTCCACCACGCTGGCATAATGCGAATTGGCAGACTTTACACACGCAGAGAATTAAGAAAATTCTCTGGCGTGCAGGTTTCCTCACGTTTTCCTTCACCGTTTGAGACAAGTGATATTTAATTTCTTAAAATGCACACAACTGAAAAGTTGGAGGTGCATGACCCGGACCGGATTTGAACCTACGCCTTCCAGAATCGGACGCAGAGGTCATACGCCACTGGGCTATAACGGCTTATCTTAAAAATATAAGATAATGCTATTGTTATTATTATTAGATTGCGTATGCCAGGAACTTTAGCGTGAGGTTAGTAACTTTGTAGGGAAATATTTAAAAGTTAACAAACTTTGCGTTAACTGAATGAAGAAAACTACAGCCGAGGTTTATTCATGAGTTATGATTTGAAGTTTCCATTTTTATGGAATGTTATACTTTTAAATAAACTGAAGTATATGTTAATTAATGTTATTTAACTACCTGTGCTTTGTAGTTTCATTCATGTTTTGACCATCAGGTGAGATTGTAGTCAAGGGCTAACTTGTAAAGAATAAAAAAAAAACATAGGTGATGGCATCCGATAGCAAATATGCTTCCTAGAAATTATGCCTCGTATTTATTATCACATACAAAAGTTTGGGCCCAAAGATTACTATAATTCGCTATTTAATATTTAATTCTGAAATAAGAAGAACTTCATTCTCGGGGACCCTCGAATGTAGATTTTTTCATCCTGAAATTTTCACGAGAACAAGATCTACATTTTTTTTTTATTCTTTACAAGTTAGCCCTTGAGCCAGGTGAGATTGTAGTCAAGGGCTTGACTACAATCTCACCTGGTGGTAAGTGATGATGCAGTCTAAGATGGAAGCGGGTTAACTTGTTAGGAGGAGGATGAAAATCCACACCCCCTTTTCGGTTTCTACACGGCATCGTACCGGAACGCTAAATCGCTTGGCGGTACGTCTTTGCCGGTAGGGTGGTAACTAGCGACGGCCGAAGCCTCCCACCAGCCAGACCTGGACAAATTAAGAAAATCTCAATCTGCCCAGCCGGGGATCGAACCCAGGACCTCCGTTTTGTAAATCCACCGCGCATACCACTGCGCCACGGAGGCCGTCAAAAATACCGTTCATAGTTTTGACTCGTCGTGAATACATACATACATACATATAGGTATACAAAGTTGAAGGCGTAAGGTCATGAACAAATATTTTGTTTCCGGGCCCATGGACTATAAAGCTTAACTTCTGAAACATTACACCTAGACGTACAGCGTTAATCCACTGCATTGTGCGAATATGGTATGGCGATACTAATTAATTCATTACATAGAAGGTTTATTTTTAACCCTTATGCAAGTGCTGCAGCGGCCGAGAGGAGGGAGTGGGAGGCTGCGGCGGCTTGTGTCAATTAAACTAGTTCTGAGATGCGGTCTCTCCTCCGAGCCTGCGCCAAATTTACTGCGGAGTGCGGACTTATTGCTCTTTAAGCCTACCGCTATTGAGACGTACAATGACTAGAATTATCAGATTCTAACAGACTAAATCCACGGGGGGATTTAGTCCCGTAACTCCCATTCCTGTGGGAATACAGAAATAAATTATACTTTTTATTATACGCTGTGAATGTAGCTTTCTAATGATGAAAGAATTTTCAAAATCGGTCTAGTAGTTACGGAGCTATTTCGTAGCAAACAAATACTTCTGAAGGTAGGTAAACATTATCTCTCGGTCTATAGTTCTGGTGATGATGCACCTAAAGTTACCAGTACACCGTCAAGCTGCATAATCAAAATAGCTTAAAAAATTTGAGTGTTGTGGGAGGACGTGGAACTCCGCCTACCGCTATTGGGACTGACTTGAATTATCAGATTCTATCAGACTCGCCGTGGATTTAGTCCCGTAACTCCCATTCCTTTAGGAATACAGAAATAAATTATACCTTTTGTTATACGCTGTGAATGTAGCTTTCTAATGATGAATAAATTTTCAAAATCGGTCCAGTAGTTACGGAGCTATTTTGTAGCAAACAAATACTTCTGAAGATAGGTAAACATTATCTCTCGGTCTATGATGCACCTAAAGTTACCTGTACACAGTCAAGCTGCATAATCAAAGCTTAAATAGTTTTGAGTGTTATGGGAGGACGCGGAACTCAAATAAGCGGATTTGTTATTCACGTTTGTGCGAAATAGAATTGCTGTTTAGATGTTGTTTGTTTCCTAAATTGTACGTTTGTTAGATATTTTCATACTGTTATTTATGTATCTTACTAGGGGAGCTCGGGATGCTAAAGGAGATGGTTAATTTCAGGTCTAACTAAACAAAAAGAAATAAATAAAATAATCAATCCAAGTTTTTGAGATAAATCGAGATGGCGCCCTTATAGCAACTGTGACATGACAATTGACAGCAAACGTCAAATCGATTACTGCATTGAAAACGTCATCTATCCACCATTATTACCCTTACTAGTGTTGTATTTCTAGTCAAGAAAGATAAGGGTCGCAAGCCTTACTCTTCACTCGCGTATTCACCTGTACTGCTCAGAAATGACGGCATAGTGATCAGAGTTATTTTCTGATATAGTAACAGCCTTCTAAGCGTTATTCATGTTGGTTCATTTCACATGTAATTTTTGTTCAAGGGCTTGTAGTCTATAATTTATTAGTCGTAACCAAATAGCGGTTAATGTTCAACAAAAAATGAAACCAAAGAGAAAGTGTAAGATTCCGATACCCGCGAAGCGATACGACAAAACAAACAATGGTTTGGAGAAATTTCAACGGGAAATTTCTTTATTGCGAGAAGTAAATTGAATTGAGCATTTGGAATTTGTTATCGAGGTTGGAATTTCCGAAGTGTCAAATATTAGTTTACCTAATGGTGGAAAATTTAATTTGAGCATTTTGAACCGAGAATTAGGCAACCGACACTGATTTGATATTCGAAGATACACGTTTCACGGAGCCTAATTTTAACGGTTTCTATAAATAAGGAAATTTGAAATTACATTATTCGACTAGATTTTGTGGTGCGGTGTTATTCCCCATAATCATGAAAAATAAATCATCATAATGGCAAGCAAAGTGAAACTCAGTTAAGTGAAAATACCTACAGATCATTTTAATCCTAGCTGCAGGGTTATTCTGTAACGATGTTTTGTATATTTCGTTAGTAATATTTATTGGTTCATTCGTACCTCATGCCCTCCCTTGAATAGAATATAGAATTTGGTTGTCTACAATCTACAGTTCACCGAAAGTTGCTTGGCGGAAAATCATCTTTACTTGTAGATGGAACATCTACCTAACCTAGTCAATTCAAATAATATTTAGAAAACAAAAAAAGCCGTTCACAGAAAAAAAATATCCTTTTTTAGAATTGTAAAATGCAAAAATATTTTTTCAAACAAAGATTAATCAGTTCTAACTCTTGTATCATTTATATATGTAGTTATTTATATAGGTAATCTTTGAAAACTATAATTTAATTTTTATTTTTTTTTAACCCATCAAAAATGGAAAAATCAGATGAAATAATCGCGGACAAACATACATACGGTAGGGTTGGAAAACCTATAAATAATTAAGTCATTGTAATAATTTCAAATCAAGCTTTGATATTGGTCAAAGTAAAGATATATATGTATACTGTGAATTAGGTTTGCAAGGCCTATCTACCTACAGAACCATAGACAGAGGTCGACATGTTAAGAGAGCTTTATTCGATGAATCTGGAAGCTTGCACAAAGGATGGATGCAGCATTAATTTGAGGGGTCTCTATATCTCTATTGTATATCTATATTATATATATATATATATATATATAGAATCTATTATATATCTATATTATATGTATATATTCTATATCTCTACGTCAATGTTCTGCCTCGTGCATGTGCATTTACATTGCTTGAATTTACTAGTACTTTTTAACCGACTTTAAAAGGAGGAGGTTATCAATTCGTCGGAATCTTTACATAACTGATATTAGATATATTTTAAGAAGTTTTATTTTTTGTTGTAATTAACTTTACGATTCATCATGACTTCTAGGTTTAATTTTATATTTTATAATAAAGATAAAAAAGCTGTAATATAAAATATTAAATTATAAGATTTAGATTTAAACTAAACTTAATTTAAGACAATTTTCAAATATAAGGTGCCAGGTATTTTTTAATTATACGGGAGTTCTCGATAAAAGACTAAGATAAAAACATGATCAAAAAATAGGAAAAAAAAGATAAAAATATATTTTGATATACATATTTCATTTAATACTTGAATTTTAATTTAATTTTGTAATTTTCATACTTATTATCTCATACAGCTATTAATTAGTTTTTAAATTTAACGTAATTTTCTCTCAGAGCAATGTATCTTCATCTGTATTTGAAATCGACGGTAACGGAAGATAAAATTGGGATCGTGTCTTGCTTTCGCTCTGAAGTCTGAATTGCTTTTAAAACATAAATATTTGAGTGTTTCGCGCAAATAAGCTACCGGTGTAAACTGTAACGGCAACCCATCCAGTTCAAATATCAATTACTGACTCTAAATTCATTAACATCTATACATAATAAAAGACAAAGTCCTCTTGCCTTATCGGTCTGTCTGTTTGCTTTTCCGTTTGCTATAAATTCAGTTACTGCTAGGCTATTCTGTAACGACATTTTTATAACTTGCAAGTGCGAGTTTCGAATTCACCTCTATCTCTCTCTGTTTAACACGATACTATAGAATGAGAAACATATTTCGCAATTCGAAACTCGCACTTGTGAGTTATACAAAACATCGTTAGAGAATAGCCGTGCTGACCGGGTTTCCATGCGGTATTCACCAATGCGGCGGATAATATTGTGATTCCTATTTATTAAAGTTGTTTAATATGAATACATTATGGATGACATAAATATGTTGGCATACTATAGAGTTACAACCAAAGACATTTCATACTATGGACAAGTTACGTGCCTACAAAATCACTGCCAAAAGTAATTCGAATTTAGCGACTCCGACTTTAGCGCACACATGCACAATTTTGTGTTTACCTAAATTATATACTATGCACAAAAATTAAGGGAGCAGAAAAAAATCCAAATTTTTGGGGGATTTTCAACAGGCTGTAACTTATACAAAAATGGTCGTACAGCAAAAAAATAAAAAGCAAATAGTAGCTCTAAGTGTTTAGTTTTTGGATCTGAGTTTGAAAATTTTTTTTTGAAAATATTTTTCGAGTAATCATAAGAAAACCACCGAAAAAAAAATTTTCGAAATATTTTTGGTTTTTTTTTTAATCTACGGACGTGGAAAAAATTTTTTCGACTCAACCTCCATATGGACCGGATAGCTTGTTTATTCAGATTTAATTTCGTTTTTTTTAAATCTCGATACGAGCATTTCTCGCTGAGATATCGATGTTTGAATGGAAAAAGATCATTTTGTCTTTGATTACCAATATCTCAGCAACCAATGATCGCACAGAAATTTTGAGGTTGGTTTCAAAAACTTGAATAAACTTTCTACAAGGATTGGCAATTGAAATTTGAAAAAAAAAATTTTTTTCAATCATGACATGAATTTGAAAAAGCATCCAAAAAAGGGCTTTTTGTCGTTTTTTGGAAAATCAAGCGCCCAATTAAAAATATTGCGGAAACCACTGACGTTAAGTGTGCCTTTTACTGTTCAATATACCCACAAAAACCCTACAAAGTTTCAATTCAATCCAGCCAACCGTTTTTTTTTCCCACTTGATCGAATTTTTGAAAAAATTAAAGGAGCAAGAATTTCGCTCTGAAAATGTCATAATTTACGCTTTTGTGCTTGCGCACGCGTATATATTTACACAGTTAATATCGAGTTTTGACAGTTTCTGAACATACAACTCGACATTGTAAACAATATTTAGGTATTATTGGTTTAAATAACTTTCGTTGTTTACTAGGAATGTGACTCAATTAAATTAAAACAATTAGACGGTGTTTTTGTCCTCTGTGTGAATATAGACGGACGGTGCTGTAGCATGGTGTGAATGACAGTTGCCTTATTTCATAATACGCACTATTATTGTGAATCGCGGCAAACTTTCAAGAATTAAACGAACTGTCACCCGCACCATGCTACAGCTCACGAGCTGTAATTTTAAAATTGCTAGATTAAATAGCTGTGAAAAACATATCCATTTTTATTTAAGTAATCAATCAGTGAGTTGTTGATTAACAAAGCTGTCATAAAAATTATCTAAAATCGTATGATCCTTGACAGCTAACAAGGTTGCCAAGCAATTAACTGACATATTATATTTAGATGGGCTATTGAAAATGGTCATTAAACGGCAATTAGTAGGCGTTTGCGGCACCTTCAACTTTGTCGTGTCGAAGGCTTCGATGCAACGGATAGTAACTGAACATTATTATGTTAGCTGACCCGGCACACGTTGTGGATATAAATTTATTTCATACTAAAACACTAAAATTGGGATTAAAAATACGATAGATACGAAAATGGGGCAGTGAAAAATACTTTACAACCAATTCTTATACTTAAAAAATATTAAAAAAAAATCACCCATTTCATCGATATACCCTACGATGTGCGAAATCCGGAATGCGCATGGCGATCAGGTAATGCGCATTGCGTAGGGTTCCGCTGTTGAACATCACTGATGTCTACTTATAATGGTGGCTGATGGACTACAGCGTGCTATGGATGCTTGTTATAGATGCGTGTTCTGGATGCGTGTTCTGGATGCGTGCTATGGATGCCTGCTATGGTCCATCTTGAGATACATCGTATACTCGAAGCTCGAGCTGCGCATCTTTCTCGCGCAGCTACTTTGCGGCGACGCATCTCCATAGCGCATCTTCCTCGCACAGTTACATAGCTTAGTATTGGTGGAAACGATCACATATACAGCACATATCTGGTGGAAAAGCACCCTTAGTCAGTAAGAGTACATGAGGACCAAGACGCCTCTTTGTGGTTCGAAATCCTTGAGGATTTCCCCATGATAAATAATATACTTCTATATTTTTAATACCGCTATAAAAAGGCTCTGTGAACAATCAACATCGATATTAATTAAAACTCAAACTCTCCGAACAGCAATCTAACACAATGAAAAATTACATAAGAGTCGAACTGGCGTTAAAAATAATTAAGGGGAGATCTGTGGGTCGGACAATCTTATCAAGTGGCCATTCCGTGCCGTTCGCACTCACCCTGACAGACGTTATCGGTTCGGGAATCGATGGTCTTTAATTGATTCCCTCTTTTCAACGTTCCCGACCTCCCCTTTGTCTTTTTCTAATAGAAATTCAGCGCAAGTACCGCTAACGAATTTTTCTTTAAAAGAATTCTAGTCCCAGAGCTGGTGAACTATATTTTTTAATTAAAACTATTTCCTCAAACTTCTATAAGATTTACGAGTAGATTTGAGGTTATAAATGCAGAAGTATTAGATTATACCTAATGTTGGAAATCCCAAACGGTGGCTATGTGGCGTAGCCACATTATGATTTAGTTTGTAACTAATTGTGAATTTGGGTGTACTATTCCATAAGTATTTTTTTGGTCTGAGCTCTAATACAATGTAAGAGCGGGAGCACACGGTGCATTGTGACGGCGGTGCGGCACCGAAGCGGTGCCGCTAGGTTGTTCTAGATAGAAATATCTGTGGCATGTCACACGATGCGCTCTGGCACCGCAACGGACTTGCAACCACCCATGCGAGGCGCGGAGGGGTGAATGCGTTGCGTCGTCGGAGCGGCACCGCTCAGTTGTCTATGCGTCACAACATTACTTTAGTAACAGACTGTCCAATGCTGCTACGGTGCCGCTGCGAGATAACAACGTTGCGGCGCCGCACCGCACGTGTGCCCGCTGATACGGTGTAATCTTTGCGATGCGGCGCAGCAACGCATCGTGTGCCTCCACTTTGTAAAATTAAAAATCAGTTGAACAGTAAACGGAGACCGATAAACACGCATTTCTTTTCTACGACACACAGCAAAGCATTATATTATAAATTAAAATGAAAAATAAATAACAATGGTAATCAAAAAATATTTATTGTGAGAGAAAATTGTACAAGAATTGAGTAGGCATCATTAAATTTATTATAAAAATTAAGATTGTACACATGTTTGGTATCTAATAATGATTATTTAGAAACAAAAATATTGTTTCAACGTAAAAAGTTCTCCACCCCTCAGACTACACTCGATAAAGTGTAAGAATAAATACTGCTCTTTTAAATAGCTGCGTGAAATGGGAGGCTTTATAATTATTTATGGAGGCTTTCGCGGCGCCGACAAAAACATTTTCTTCCAACACTATTTCAAATGCGTATTAAGAGGCAATACCTAGAGCAGGCGCGAACAACTTTTGGTTTCACAGTTTTATCCCCTGGTTATTTTACTCAGCAATTTCTTATAGTTCAGGCAAATTGTGTGTAACGTGATCCAGCCATTATCAAATGGTGGTGGTGATTTTTACGTTCTCTATAGAAAACCTTCTTATCCTTCCAAATGCCGTTTCTCAACTTTTAATATTATAAACTACATACTAATATTATAAAGCTGAAAAATTTGTTTGCTTGAACGCGCCAATCTCAGGAACTGCTGGTCTGATTTGAGAAAATCTTTCAGTGTTAGATAGCCTATTTATCGAAGAAGGCTATAGGCAATATTATCCCCGCATTCTTACGGGAATGGGAACCATGCGGGTGAAACCGCGCGGCGTCTGCTAGTTGATTATAATAAGTACCTACTATTGCTGCACTAGAAAGCACAGTGTTTTTTATTTATTTATTTGATGATTATAAAGTCGCCAGGGAGTCGCTGGATGCAGGTGGCGGATTGTCATGTTTGGAAGTCTCCAAAAAGGCCTATCTCCAGTGTACGTCCATCGGCTGATATGATGTCAATGATGATGCTGCAATAAAATTTCTCGTGTGCACTCGGCCTTACACTTAATGCGCACTCTCTACACTCTTTTTATTTTTGTGTTTCAACACTTGTTTGAGTACACACGTATTTGCACAACTAAAATAATGTTTTTGTTATACAAACAGTTCTGTATAACTACTTGCTCACGTTATAATAACAACTTATGTATTTGCTTTGTTGAAATTTATTTTACGTGTGTACAGATTTAGAGATGCATATCTCACCCGATTTGTGTTACTATTATTATAATCTAAGAGCATGTAATGGCTAGATCTTGATCATTTTAGAAAAGCTAAAAAGTAAGTTTGTTAGCTTAAATGCTCGTGCCATGCATTTGGAGCTAGCAGGTTTTAAGGATTTTGAGTTGTCCAAGTGTGAAATGTATTTTTGATGTGATAAAGGCGCACGTAAAACCGATTTCTGGCGTGGCGACGCATGCCGTGGCGACGCGTCGCATGCTGAAGCGATTTAGCTGAAATTTGGAATGGAAATAGATTTTACTCTGGATTAACACATTGGCTACTTTTTATCCCGAAAAAACCATGGTTTCCCGAGATTTGCGAAAACTGATGATTTTGATGATATGAATATTTGTTACTCTTTCACGCCTCAACTACTGAACCGAATTAGCTGAAGTTTGGATATGTTATAGCCTGGATCAACACATAGACAACTTTTTTTTCCGGAAAAATCTATGGTTTCCGAGGAATTTGTAAAAAACTAAATTCCACGCGGATGAAGTCGGGCTGGAGAGGTGAGTGTCGATGCATCCTAAAGGGGTCCCTTGAACCTACATACACATAATGTCACAAGTCATGGGACCTGCTCGAGGTGTTTCCTCTAGCACATAAAGATGGTTTTATCACTGTCGCTGCTACCCGTTGCGTTATTTTCTTTTTGAATTTTATTGTAGAACTGCCTCGCCTGTTTAGTGTTAAGACTATGTGGCCTCGGATCACCAGCATAGGAAGTCGTCGATTCTAGTCCCGTTAAATCTGCCAGTGTTCGTTAAAAAGGTTAAATATTAATACCTACCCCGTATATGATGAGTGGTCGGTCTATGGGGCTTCATATTAAATGTTAAGATATTCAAAGATTTAACTAACTTTTTTTTCGATACGAAAAAGTGACCTTATGTGGATGTTTTGGTTTCGGTCGAAACTGAGGCTGAAACTGAAATTGGATTTCAGTTTCGATAGTAAAATTAGTTTCGTTCGGACCGTATCAATTTGTAATGAAATACTCAATTTAAGTATAGCTGCCCCCCCTAGAGAGAATCCTGGCTTCGCCCATGCTCCCTCCCCTTTAAATTATATTCGTATACTTACTTCATCGAAGTCGTAGTGTAGATAATCTTCTCTAGCATTTTCCAAGACAAGGGCTGAGTGGTGAACTAAACCCGTTCAAAACTCACACTTATCAGTTAGATATAAAAACATCTGTATAGAATAGAGATACTGCTTGGAGTTTTTTTCTACCACACGATGGATTGGCACTCGCATGGTGATTTCATAGAATTTTTGTCTGAGCTTTAAGTGTATGTCTGTGTTGCCTTTTAATGTGTTAAATGGAAATAAACAACATGAATATTTTATACTAATTTATTTAATATTCTTATTTACATCGTCAAAATCGCACAATCCTCTGTACAATATAATATTATGTTTAATTTGTAAAGATAAGATTTAACCTAGTGATAATATCTCTTATTCATGTTTTTATACATTTATAGGTACATAATCTATTTTTTTAGATTAACAAATTTATTTATATTTAAGTTATATAACTGTTAAAATGTAACCTTATGTGCAGTAATTTAAATTTATATTTACAGGTATACAAGCGTGAAGGGCAAGCCAGATTTGGAGAGTATTATTTACTGATAGCAGACGCTCCGCAGTTTCACCCGCGCAGTTCCCGTTCCCGTGGGAATACGGGGCAAATATAACCTATGTTCTTATAGCTTGGGAAATTCGTGCGTAATACTCCCGATGGTCCGCGTGGGCCGGGAGGGGGGTAGAGATGCCCCGCGCGCACTACTTCACACCCGCGCTGACCTTTCCCCCGTCGCCCACATATCATGGGAGTGTCATCAACGAACTTAGCAAGCTATAATCATTGAAGCTTTCTGATAGTAAAATAATTTTTAAAATCGGTCAAGTGGTTTTAGTTAGATCGTAACAAACAACCAAACAAAAAATCAAATCTTACCTCTTTATAATATTATTTTAGATTTAGACAAGAGCTCATTCTTTTACAACGCACTCGTTGTATATTTGTGTTACATTCTTCAGTGATAATGTAAAAAAAATAAGTAATTAAAGTATAAATCCAGGGACTCGAGATAACTGACTGGTATCATGAAAATTTATAGTTCCTGTAGTAGAAGTCTAGTTTAGATGTAAGACACATGTGCGCCGACACACACGTGTATATCTCCAGCAGGCTAATTCACTATCTTTGACTTATGCTACTTGTTAAAAAAACAGTTTTTATGTAAAAACGTCCTCCGGTATTATATTAATTATTTATATTATTATAAATACGAGGGTATTTAATGACTTGAGTTCAGTTGTTTTTTAGACATCGTGAACTACGTCACGCTGCTAGTCGCGTTATTTTTGTGTAAAAATATTTCGTGTTGTAATTATTGACAATGTTTTATTTTGTAATTATTGATCATAAATTGTTAAATGTAGGCATGGAGACCATGTCGGGTAGGGGAGGTGAATTTTAATGCAATCTAGAGGTACCCCACAAACTTACACAAAGGTGGTCACAAGTCCTGGGATCTGCTCGAGTTGTTTCCTCTATCACAAAAAGATGGTACAATCACTGTCGCTGCCACACGTCGCGTCATATTATTTTTTTTTTTAATTTTGTTGTACAACTGCCTCGTGTATTCAGTGTCAAGACTGGTGCTTACTGGTGGATATCACACAGTAGGTAAACGACATTTTGTCAATTGGTTTGATGTTTTTTTATTAGATTGATAATAAAGACCAAAATAGTGAATAGACCAGCTGGACGGGTTGCTTGTGATCAAATAAAAGGGAGTTCTTGTGGACCTATTAAGAATCTTACTGACGTAACAGATTTACTATGAATTCGAGCTCTTGTCGTAAAGTTGAAATTACTTACAATTTCACTTTAAAAACAACATTATGTTCGATATAGTCCAAGGAATTAGGTAACTCCGTGTCAAAGACGAAAGTAATCGGTGAAATTAACTTAACTACTAAATATTATATTGACAGATATACAAATATTTTGAAAAGTTTTTGGCACATTTGAATAACAATTTTACGCGAAGCAGGGCACACAATAAATACAATACAAATGTATCTAATAATTCATCTGAGAGTTGGTCAATAAATAATTTATACAATAAGTAAATATAAATATATTGTTGAAATTAAAATGCATCGGCATTAGTTCGTTTGCATTATTCATTAAGAAACAGGTGATATGAAATATAGTTATGATTTAGAAAAACATATGAATATAAACATGACAGTTTTTGAACTAATTTCGTTCAATTATGTAGATTTTTAATACCTACTCATACTTTCTGACGAAACGAAATGCCTTTATTAATATATTATGGTTTAATAGAAAATCTTCACCTTTATCATATCACCATCCATTTTTTATTATATTTCCGCAAAACACGTGGTTTTTTCGAATTTTACATGGACGCTTTAATTTTTCAGCCTCCGATTTTTATTATATTTTCGCAAAACACGTCATAGTGGTTTTTTCAAATTTTGCATCGACGCTTTCGTTTTACAGCCGAATATGTGTTTACACGAGACGAGACGTGAATGTGTGTATATTTACTGTAAATAATATTTTTCTATAGAGCAAACTGTCTCCTTAATAATATGGTTATTATTTGTTGTGAGTTTCTGTCAAAATTATATACCGCTGGCGGAAAATTTAAGGCATACGAATTTTCAATCTAAAATCTCATTGTAATATTCTATCTCTCAAAGACAACGGTAATATTCTTTCTTATAACAAAATTAACATGTAATAACAAACATTTCCGAACAAATTATTCACCATCTCTCAGACTATAATCTACCTTCCGTAGTACGAGTAGGTACACAATGCAAGTAGGTTCGGTACACTGGTATAAAATGTAAATTGAGGATGGGAATGGAGAGGTTTGCACGAATCATGAATAATATTACAATAACATTTTAAACTATTCCAAACTACTATATAACTGTAATGGAGATGAAATTAAAATTAATTCTGCTGATTTCACAAAGGAACAAAGTGTTGATTATGATTGTAATCCAAACAATAACTGAACTAATTTGGTTAAACAAACATATCATAAAAGTAATATTAATTACAGCTAAATATTTTACAAAAATAATTGTTTTCTAACATTAATTATGAGATGCTATAAACGAATTAAACAAAAAACTATGATAATGCTCCTGGTATGCAGAAACTTTAATCTTTAGAGTACGTCGCGATGGCGAATGATTTGAATACCTGCTTAGGATTTTAATATCGATACTGATTATGTTGTAAAGTTGCTCCACTTACCAGAAGCATTAGCGTGAGGTTTATATGAGTAGTATGTTGTAAAAATATACGTAATACACAATGATAATAGAAGAAAAAAGAGGTAGATAGGTTATGCGCAGACAGCAAGTGGCACGTTAAAACTATGCTAATTAGCAAACCTGAGCCCAGTCGCCGCATAATCATCGCATTTTTTGTTGTAAACATTAAATGTGGTTTATGTAACCCATTAACTCTTTTTTATTTTAACAACATTGATTAAACATAATTAAATTAATAAATAAAATAGAAATCTAAATTAGTAATTTGTTCACTCAACATGGAAAGTACAAATATAAGTAATAGTCCTAAAACAAAAGTAATAGTGGAAGATGTTTGGAAGTATAAGTTAAGACTCCTCAATTTGTGTTCAGCTTACAAACTACTCGTATGTTTGGTAAAGGTTATGTAAATTAATTAACCTCATTAATATAAATATAAAATTCTCACTCTCAATGTTAACGAAGGATATGGCGCTACATGTTTCCGTATGATATGTTATTTTAGTTATAAATCAATTGAAATTTTCAATTAACATAAATTTTCAATTATTCAACCAATATTTTTTTTTAAATATACAATAATGTTAAATTTTATAAATTTTCTGAAAACAGAAAAAAATATTAAATTTCCTAAAGGTTTTAAAAACAAATTACGAAATCTGTTAAAATATCGATTTGAACTAAAATTACGATGGCTAAGAAAGACTGCCGCCAGCATTGAAGACTTCTTGTGCCTAAAACAAAGGAAAAAATATTAATGTAAATTGAACATGCATAATAATTACTAAAACATCGAAACCATTGAACAAGTATGTCCTCGCTCTTGTTTTATGAATTTACAACACTCAATTATGTTTATTTCTTTTAACTTCATGTATTTCTTTCATTCTGTCACAGAAATCCTCTACTCTATTAAGTTAAGTTTATCACAATCTTTAAAATAAATTATATTATTGATACGTCTTGCAATATAATAAATTGTAAAATAAGAAAAATAATATTTTGATTCGATTAACAAAAATAATAAATCCAAAATTTAAAGAGATATATAATAAAGACAAGACAAGAGCAAGAGCATAATACAAAAAGAAAAGAATGAAAGTAAACGAGACTGAAGAAACGAAACATGAAACAAAATAATAAAAATGCTTTTTGCATTTAGACGCCGAGAAACGGAGAGAGAATGCATTCGAAAATTTATTTACATTCGGATATTTGTTCTGCGGCAGAGGTGTTTTACAAAGTTACGTAAGAAATTGCTTGTTGTCTGAAAGTGCTTTTGTTCTACTGAATTTTACGAAAGTGAAGACGAACAGTACGTCTACAGATATGAATACGAGTAATTATTATTTATTGGTACAATCATCGATTATAATCGATAGATAATTATATATAAGGATATAATTGGTTATATTGAAGACGTTACTTTCCGGAACGTAATATAAATAGTGACTTATTGATATAATTTGCTTTCGAAATGTCAAAAATCGACGAATCTTAGCGACGTCAACCAGATCTGATAGAAAACACTCTACACACGTTTCTTCCAGAAAGACCAGCATCCCGAGGAGATTTTGACTCCACAACGTTTGGATGCAAATATATTTACATACACGTGCGTAGAGGATAATCTTTCGGATTTCGCAGATGTGGTCGCTTGGATTTGTCGGTTTTTCCGGGGAATCGGAAAGAGGAGACCACTGACCAATAATAGAATTCGGCTGGTGGGAGGCTTCGACCGTGGCTACCACCCTACCGACAAAGACATACCGCAAAGCGATTTAGCGTTCCAGTACGATGTCGTGTAGAAACCGAAAGGAGTGTAAATGTACCTACTCCTAATAAGTTAGCCCGCTTTCATCTTAGACTGCATCAACACTTACTATCAGGTGAGACTGTAGTCAAAGGTTAACTTGTAGAGAATAAAAAAAAGGAATGTCACAGCTGAACACATTTTTGAAAGATGTTATTTTGTGTTTAACATTCAGGGACACGGAAACCAAAAACATGTGGTTGTGTTATATTGGTATCACTGAGCACATTGACCTTGTTTTTAGTTTGTGGCATATTTAGTGGTTTAATTTTTTATGTTTTTGTTGTCTTTTATTAAATTTTAAATTTTAATAATTATTATTAAATTTTAAATATATTAAATTTTGATCTTATACCTGCATAAGAAGATTGACCTCGGATTATAAATCCAAATATTTCAACATATATATAACAAGTTATCAAAAACTATAAATTTAATTATCGCGATAAATATATTGATAAATATTAAGAGCAATAGGCAATTTACAAAAAAATTAAAGCCAATAATTTTCAATTGAGTTTCGAGCCCGAATTGCAACAATTTTAACGTTTCTTAGATATCCGATAGCAGATAACTATCTTTTTCACGCTCCGCTGCAGTTAGTGGTAATCTCATTATCAGCACAATGCAGCTGTATGGACCAAAACTTTACTTTTTCATATAATTATGTATTCTTAACTCTTGGCTTGCTTTACGTGAAATAGTAAAAACATAAGTTTAATCAAACTTAGAATTTCATTGTTTTTTGCAGGCCTTAAAACTTTAAGACAGATCATTAAATCATGATAGTGTTACGTCATCTTTATTCATATTGCCGCTTACATTTCATGTTGTATTTAAATGCATCACCTAGTTATCATAATATTACTTTGCACAATAATTTACTTTTTTGCTACAGATTTGCAGATTTTTGTGGATTTCCGCATATTTATCATTATCAGCCGATAGACGACCACTGCTGGATATTAGCATGGATTTTCAAGCACAACGCCAGCATCCAGCGGGTCGAGACCGTAACGTCCATCGGCACTTCGAACTATGTGGCCTGCCCATTGCTACTTCAGCTTCGCGGCTCGCTGAGCTTTGTCAGTCTTTGGTTCGTATGTGGATCTCCTGATTTCTGATTCGATCTCGCAGAAAAACTCCAAGCATAGCACGCTTGACTTTGAGCCTTCTAACAAGGCCCATAGTTAGCGACCAAGTCTCGGATACGTAGGTCATCATTGGCAACACTTTCATCTTCAGGCACTGAGGAATTTTGGACGAAAGATGTCGCAGTGTTTCCCGAGCGCCACCCAGCTGAGCATATTAACGACTACTTATATAAAGAGGTTACTTTTTAAAATATATTTCGAAAAACACCCTAGTGTGTTACATATCAGTAACGGGAACACCTCCGAAAAAGTGGTAAAGTATAAATAGTTAATTCCCACAATGGGCGCCCTCATATTTTATTCACACGCGTTTCTCTATTTGATATCATATTATTCGGCTGTTCAAACACTTTTTCCTCAAGCTTGGGGAGCTGAAAGAATTGATTGTACGCGGTCTGCACTGAATATTTATGAGGGTTAAGTTTGTATGCGAACTCGTTGAATGTTTAATCTCTATTTGGCGGTAGGAAAGCGAGCCGCACCCCGCGCCTAGTGCAGATGGAACTTCCTTCTAAACCAAATACGTGTACCGATCTATCCACTTTAAGGCTATTTAGTGATTCAGGTTGTTCACCGCTTTAAAGTGCTTGACTAATAGAAGCCTGCCGGCTAATTTACTATCATTGATGTAAGCTAGTTGATATAATATATTGAGATTGAGATGCAATGTAACAAATGTCAACCGATGCTTACTGGTGGATATCATATAGTATGTAGACGACATTTTGTCAACTGATGCTGTTTTTTTAAATAGGTTCTTAATAAAGACCAAAACAGATATTAGTTAATACGATTGATTTTAGTAATAAGTCATGATTACTTAGTGTAAAAAGATTCAATGTTATGACATTATTTGACAACGTATTAACTCAAAAATAATGAAATCTTTGTTTTACGGTCAGACTTTGAATTACTCAGAATTGAGTGGTTTTAAGCCATGCATATGAATGCATGGCTTAAAGTCATAAAGAAGCTTTATTTACTTATGTTTCTAAAACATTATTTAAAAATAAACATAGGTTTCATAATTGTATTATGTACCACATTGATTGACTTGTTAGATTCGTCCTTGGTCACACTTGATATGTGTTGCAACGAGAAACAAATATTAGGAACTTGAAAAAATAAATCAATCTTAATATACAGGGTGTCCCGTAAATAGTAAGACATACTTTGCAGGGTGATAGCTAACATTAAGGCCTAATAAAATAACGAAATATATGTTAGCCGAAATTATACGGTTTTTAAGTTATATTGATTTTTCTCCAAAATACAAAAATCCTTACCTTCAGTGCGATTTAGTCGTACCATGTGCTGAAAAATTACTTAAGCGTTGATTTTATACTTGCTAATTATTTTTGTAGACCTTAATGTCAGCTATCATCTGCAAAGTATATTGTACTATTTAGTACACAGTGAAACTCTGTATAGAGTGATTATGCATGCGTATCGGTAAATTTCATGCCGAGGTATGGATATTTAAGTAATACTTATATACTCGTATTTAATGAAATACTTAAGAATAATAGTACTTTTGCTTAACCCAATATTGTTCCCTTTTTGTCCCTCGTGTCTAACGGTCCGATCTTTTTTTATGGCGAAGCTCCATAATTGTCCATTTAAATTCTCTATCAATGTTATGGCCACTTCTAGTTGTTCCGGTATTGTGGGGGCGCTCTGAGCACGTTTATTTTTTACCCCGCGAAGGGAAGACGTCTTTTCTTTAATAATGCACTGTATTGTAACAAAGAACACAAAGCGGTGAGCGAACCCCTTACGGTTCAATTTTCCGACTATAGGATTGTAAAGGGAAAAGGATTTTTTTGTTGGAAACAGACAAGTGGCGTTAATAAAGTTATTATTCTTTTTGGGTCGTGGTTCTGTTTCATAGAGGGTTCGAATTGAATTTAGTCGATAGCATAGACTAGAATATTCTATGTCCGTCCAGAGCTTTTGTCTTCATAAAGTTTATTATACATTTTCCAGAATATCAGATCTAACTTTCCGATGAAATTAGTTTCGAAGCCCTGCGGCGTTTTATTCTTCTAACGTTAGATGAAATTTTTACTTGTCTAAATTTCAAATTACACTTAGACAACTGAAATATTTTAGATTGCATACGTGCTTTTAAAAAAGGGACTTCTAAGATATTTTTAAACCATTAGTCTTTAATGGAACATTTCTTTTTAAGTTTGAATTCGATTTGTGCACTTTATTACTTGTTTCATGTAACATCAAAAAATAATTAAAATATAATATAATAATAATCTTAACTCACAAAACACAGCATAAATAATATCTAAACATTATACTCGTACGTGCAACATATGTATTGCAAACATTCGACTAACAGCGCCTTCACACTGGCGTTTGGTAAACGCAAGCTCGGCATTAACACGAAACAAATCGAAAACCGCATTAATATTTAAATACTGCTCTGAGATCGTCTCGTCGATTTAAAACAGTTTTTATATTGTAGCATCACTTATTAGTAAGGGTGTTTGCTTTGGAAAAGTATGAAAAGGCTTAAGGTAAATCGAAGGAACTATGCGATGTGCTGTTGTTGAAAGCAATATCTACATAAAGTGCAGTTTAAGTGGAAAAATATAAAGTGCAAGAAATTAGAAATATTAAAATACGAGTATGTCGAAAGTATAATGAAAGTGAAGTGTAAACAAACTGACTATTTCAATACATTTTCCAAACCTTATCTACTGTGTAGTAATAATAAAAATCAATATATTAATTGGTTTAACGTAATCGAACTAGTATATTGTGCAGACTACGGTGCAAAAAAATTAATATACTGAAATACGATAGTCAGTTTGTATTGTAAAGGGCAGTTCAGACGAGTGGCGTACCTGAGGCGTGGTGCGGGTGCGGCGCGCGGTACACGTGCGCGCGGTCGGGCGCGCGGTCGAGCTGCGCGCGCACCACGCTCGGCCGCTCCGTCACCGCGTCGCGCTGCGTCGCGCGGCTCGCGTTCACGCGACGCGTCGCTGCAACGCCACGCGGTTTTAGATGAAGACCATGACAGCGCAAAGGGCGATTCACACTTGTGCATAACCGCAGCGGTTCGCTACGGGTTGTCTGATAAATGATACCGCTTTAAGTGTGTATAGCTCTTAACGGAATTTAGATGTACGATGTAAATTATAATGTTAAACGTCGTTGAAAAATAACTTAAATATTATTTTCGTAATTGAAATTTGTTTTATTAATAAGATCTAATGTTATATTACATCGTGGTATTTCTTGTTTGCTTTAGATAAAATAACGCGATTTTTCTCGTATAGGTAGGTTATGATGTCGATAAAGGCTCTACATACTCGCGCACAACCGCAGCGGCTCGCTGGTCGTTTGTTAAAGTTTAGAATTTCCAGTGTGTACTGATCCTAATGAACAATAGACCGAAGATCATATTATATTACTGAAAGTTAAGCTTACTCGATAAATAACATATTCCCATAATTTTAATTCGTTTTTAATAAATGTATTACACGCCATTTTCCTTGCTGTTTTATATGCCCCTTGATCCATTAACAATTTTATATGGCCTTAATTAGGCACGAACGAATATTACGCGTAAAGTAAAACTTTCTGCTTTTATGGACGTTGTAAAATTTTTCTTCGATTTATGTTTTGTTGTTATTCAGCACTAATTAATATTCCATTACTGCACTTGGAAATGACATTACTCGGAGGTATTTATCACTAACCAACGCCTCGCGGCTTCACCAGCGTAGTTTCCGTTCCCGTGAGAATACGAGGATAATATATAGTCCATGACAACCACAAATAACGTGGCTTAGCTCTTACACTCACATAGTCATAGAACTATTTTTTTTTTTTTTTTTTTTTCTTTACAAGTTAGCCCTTGACTACAATCTCACCTGATGGTAAGTGATGATGCAGTCTAAGTTGGAAGCGGGCTAACTTGTTAGGAGGAGGATGAAAATCCACACCCCTTTCAGTTTCTACACGGCATCGTACCGGAACGCTAAATCGCTTGGCGGTACGTCTTTGCCGGTACTAGCTTACGTTTGGAGTGAAAAGTTGTTAGTTGTTACGGGTCTATAGGTAATTAGTCTAAGATCAGCGGTAACTTTTAATGAGTAAACTTTTTTTAGTATTATTTTAAGGAATTAAATAAAAAAATCATAAAAATCCATTAACTAATCTTCATTTCCTATGTTTATTAAAGAGAAAGGTCAGTTCAGATATTGAAAACCGCTTGATGTACAAAGATGAAACTACGCAGGGAGGTAGTTTATAATTAATAGAAGTCCGCTAAGAATGGATTTGCGACAGGGCCGAATTAAGGAGGTCAGATGGCGGACGTAGTCGCTTTCGTACGCTAGTTCATAATACTTAAACGAACTATTATATTTCGTAATTAAAACTAAAAATACAGATCGTGAGAATGGAAGCAGAAATACGTGAAATTGCTCCGTCGCTTTAAAATCGCTAATTACAGTTCTGATAGCGTCAGTAAGTTTAACACAAATCGAATAAACCGTAAAGTATCGCTCCATTAAAGCGACTTCAAAGCAAAACTCAACACAACAGCGTCTAAAGATTGTTAAATCGAAGAATAAGTTTTGTGAAATGCGACGGAGAAAATCTTCGGATTGAAAACTTTAGAGTTTGAACTAAAGTTGGGGTAACTGTCAAGCCGGCCCAGCCGGACTCGCATTATATGCAATGCTTACATTATGTGAGTTCATGGTTTAGTTCATGTTTTACGAGTATTTGTAGTGGATTCGATCTTGGGAACTACGACCATAAGAATGTTATTGCTACCGCTGCCTCAGTGGTACTGAGAAGCAGGTTTGGCTACGGACAGTGAGGTCCAGGGTTCGAATCCCTGGTCAAGCCAACAAAATCAAAATACGTTCATCATCATCATCATCATATCAGCCGATGGACGTCCACTGCAGGACATAGGCCTTTTGTAGGGACTTCCAAACATCACGATACTGAGCCACCTGCATCCAGCGAATCCCTGCGACTCGCTTGATGTCGTCAGTCCACCTGGTGGGGGGTCGGCCAACACTGCGCTTACTAGTGCGGGGTCGCCATTCCAGCACTTTGGGACCCCAACGTCCATCGGCTCTTCGCACTATGTTCGTTCGTTCACAACGTACAGTTGGATCGAATCAAAGTACAGGTTCACGCGCAGAAAAATAACACACAAAACGCTATCCGGCATAAAACTCATGACAAAATCTCCTTCAGTAAAACATTTAAGATATAGCGTACATTCGCGATTTCGTCCACGTGAGATTCAGTTTTTACCAAATCCCGTGGGAACCATGGATTTTTTCATGAAGATAAAAGTAGCCTATACCTATATTGCTCAATAACCTCCTCTATCTAGTAGTGTAAGTCTCATTAAAATCGGCCCAGTTGTTCGAAAAGTAAGCCAAGACAGACGAATAGATAAAAAAATTAAAATTGTTTGTTTGTGTTTTGGTATTGTGTAATTATATCAATAAGCACTTGAGTCTTGAAGAACAGTTGTTTTGAAATCACAAATAGACACTTAAATTTTATTTTTATATATTGATCACAGATTAAAGAATAATAGGCAGATAGAACGTACGGAATGCGGCAGGGATGTGGCCATTCCAAATACAAATTCAAAAACGAACACATTTTCGAGTCAGTACGACACGAAGCGTCGCATCAGTAATTTTCAATATTATTCAAGAAAAATGGCGTCTTATGTTTTTGAAAATATTTTTAAAACTATTCACAAAAACTAAAAAAATAAGATGGAGTATTTTTTATTGATTATTTATTAGTCTATTATTTTACGTAATTGTTTTTAGTGTTAAATTTCGAAATACAAATAATGAAAAAAGTTTGTATATGCGGATGTCAAGGAGACACGTGACGTTTGTTTGTTTATGAGTTTCACCGGCCTCACGGCGCTGCTTGTATAGACTCATTCTGTATCATTCTTTATTCTGTGGTATTGATATAGTAATTTATATGTGCTTATTAATATGCAAATTAGTTATGCTGAATGTAATCCAATCTGAAAGTGGGTCAGTGTTAGTTTAGCAAAGCTAACTACACCGCAGGCTGTCGCGCCGCAGAACAGCTTCGAAAATTGCTGACAATTCGCTGCGGTGACTGATCGCCTGGATTATAATAATAACATTATGGATTTACTATAATCATTTTATTCTGAAAACTAATTATTCATTTCATTTATTATTAATTTTAAATCGTATTAGTGGATTATGAAGAATGCAAAACAATTTTAAAATCACTTTGAATTTAAAATTCAATTGTGATAGATCTTTTAGGTTATTACCTACCTAGTTAAATCCTAGTAAAATCTATGGCAAGAATACTGGCTGCATTTCCACGTTATATATCCATTCACAAATCTTTTGTCACCAGTCGAGATAACTAATGAAATAATTCGAAAAAAAAATCACTAAGTCTCCATACCCCAAGGTAAGGTAAGGTACCTTAAGGTAAGGTAATGTACAAGGTAGGGAAAAGGTGTTAACGAATAAAGAAATGCGCGTGAATGTTTACTATGTTTTTTTTAAATACCATGAAAAAAATAATTAACGAAAAAAAAAATCCTAGTTGAAATCGAAAAAATCTGTTTTTTTTTTCAAAAATAATAATGTCTGCGTGTTTAAATCTTATATCGAGATACCTTCATTTTAACAAGTAGTGCATCTAAAATAGGCTTTAGCAAATAGCCTATTTAAGATACCTACATATTTTTATGCATCAAATATTTTGCGGATTTACCGGAAGAGTGCAATCAACCAATCCTGTGGATTACTGTCGCCCATAAAATAATTCCATTAAGGCTTAACAATAAAAAACCGAATTACCCTCAGCGTAATATCACCTTTTGCAGTTAAGAACGTGATTTGAATTTAAAATCTTATTTTATATTACATCTCATATATTATGGCCTGCGTTAGCCAGATATTAGATGGCCTTCGCCTTTAGGACTTAAAGTTTGCCAGCTTATTGTCCTACCATATACATAGTAAGTATATTAGTATTAGTATTACCATATATAGATAGTATGGTCGGCAAACATGGTGTTTAAACCATCGCGTCGCCGTCTTGGCTTTGGGAGGTTTTGAGGGTCTTAAACGAAATAATGTCCTAATTAGCCAATCACTTATCTACGTCAGACCCTTTGAAAACACCGTTAAAGCTCAAACTGTTACTAAGTTCATAATATCAAACAATATCGACTTGTCTGAATGTCAATCTCTGATCAATCCTTTAATTTGATATTTTAAATTCAAATAACAGACTTTTTTGCAAAATTTTCATTATCATTTTGCCGCTTGAAGTTAAGTTATAGTCCAAAAGATAGGAGGTCAGAGAAACGGAAGGAGAGGAACGGAAGACATTTATTCTTAGTGAGTCGTGTCTGTTTTTATAATGATACTCACTCTCTTTATTAGCATTGCTTTTCATCTCTGTGGCTTTTGGCGACGTTGAAGGCATGGGGATTTCTAGAAACAAAGAAACATAAATTTAAATCCTGTTCTTATTTCGCCCAACAAATTCTCTTGTTTATTAGTTGCAGCATTATTGTAATATTGTTTAATTAATATTCATTTAATTTAATTAATTGAAAAGTCTACTGCAATTGGACAAAAAAAATATAAGTATAAATGGCAAAGGACGTCTATCTGTACATCATAACTTTTGACACTTTCTTACTTTTCAAATGACAAAGACAAAACTTTTGAATAAGCTATCCGACATTTACAAGCAGGTCGTGATACTGACAGTAAATTGATAATCCAGCCCAATAAGGATACTACATACCATTTACGGAAATCTCTTACCATACAGCCTAATAGAGCCTTCAGTCTCCCCGAGGGAGTTTTTAGAGATACACCGGTAGTTGCCGAAATCGCCGCCCTGCAGGTTCCGCACGGTCAGCTTCATATGCGCCCTGCGAACAAAAACATCCCCTATTATTTGAATTATCAAAATTTACAAACCTGTTTCTATTCAGGAATACTACTTTCCTTGATTTGGGGAAAGTCTCATTCATATCAATTATTTCATTATAGTTTAATCCAGTTATCAGTGTTCAACCGTAATTAAAACAAAATATCCTTGTACTAAGCTGTTAGTTAGGTACACAAATACGAGTACTTATTTTCTTTATTTATTACTAGCTGACGCCCCGTGGTTTCACCTGCACCTACCCGTGAGAATACGGGGATAACATATAGCCTACGACACGGAACGTGGCTTTTTAGTGGTAAAAGAATTATCGAGATCAGTTCAGTAGATACATAAATTACCCCCTACAACACCAAAAACTTTACCTCTTTAAAATATTATAGTAAAAGTAATAATAGTAAAATAGTATAGATAAAATAATGCAAAGTGCTATTACAGAAGTATAGTAAATTCTAGACAAATATTTTTTACAAACTACAATATCCTTAGTAATTTAATATTAATTTTTGAAAAGTGGAAAATTTTAAATCATTGATTCAAAAATTGTTTTCCACACAAATCTTATTTTAATTATAATATTCCGTTCATTAAATTGAAATTAATTAAAAGAGCCACGTTGCTTAATTATATCGATTCTCTTTGAGAAATAATATTTTATATTCCTTTTATGAGAGATTAATTAGGTGTAATTAATATTCTTTTTATTAATAATTCTTCTGTTGAGAATAGCTACATTATAATTTTATTAGAAACCGGAAACATCTTATTGAGTTTTACCAAATATACACACATAATTATAATACAAAATCTAACGCGTCTGTGCATTATTCACATCACAGAAGAGATAACGCTAAAAGCTAATTGCGATAAACATGAAACATTATTTTCATGCATTTTCCATCAAATATGAATTTACTTACTATACACACACACACATAATTTAAGATTTTATAGTAGCTAATTCATAATTTCAACGTGAGGATAATTGTTGAAAATATCAAAAAAAGTCAAGATGCCTTACTTATTTAGTATTTTTTCTTAAAAAAAAAGAAATAAAAAAAAGATGCCTTGGAGTTTTCATCGAAAATGCTGTCCAACCCCATTGAGATAAACTACGCGCAATAGTCAAAACGCGCCCTCGCAAAAAACAACATGGTCCAGGATCCGAGGAGCATTTTAACAGCCACTACGAATTGCGTGGTACATAATCTCGTTCCTACGCTCAGAAGTTTCTATTACCTAGAAACCCTGTTAGCTACCAGAATCAAGAATGTTCGTAGATAAAAAAAATGTACATCTCATCAAGATGAAGCTACTCACGGAAAATTAACTTGATAGGTAGTAATAAATTGTAAAAACTGCTCGTCGGATCCTGGACTAACAATTTTGCATCTAGTTACGCCACTGCTCTACTAAATTCATTGCAATTGAAGATTTTTCCGAAGACAAGCAATATCAATCAATTATTCCCTTTCACAATGTACGGCATTTCCTATTTAAATATTTGGCAGATATAAACAATGATAATTTTATACTTTAGATAGGTTACGTCCCTACAAAATCACCACAAAAAGTGATCCAAATTTACAATTTTGTCTTTAACTCCATTATATGTTTACAGTTATATGTATACAGTTTTTACACTTCCTAAATACATAACTCTACTTTGTAGACGATAATCAGGTATTATTTGTTTCAATAACGTTCGTTGTTTAATAAGCAACTACAAGCCCTTGAAAAGAAATTACCTGTGAAATGAACCAACGTGAATAACGCTTAGAAGGCTGTTACTAAATCAGAAAACAGCTCTGAGCACTATGACGTCATTTCTGAGCGGTGAGTACGCGAGTGAAAGGAATTTCTCAGGTACAAATAATAAATTAAGTCAATTTTCCACATTTGACCGCCTTAGTTTTGATGCGCCATCTCTTGTGTATAATATCATTGAATGTAAATCACCTTATTCTCAGACGTGGTGGGTTAATATGGAAACGGCGTTAGCAACGTACAATTAATATTGTATGTTTGCTAAAAGCACTCCGCTAAGCGTTTGGGATCATAAGCATGCATTACGTATTATTACGTATTATTATACAGGCTGTTATTAATAAAGCCTAGCGCTTAACGTTAATGTTACGGCTCGGTTAAACCTTTGAGTGCACTTAGTTATATCACAGCCTCAATAGATCCATAGTTGAAGTGCTTGACTTAAATCTAAAAGGTCGAAGGTTTGATCGTGTAGGTGGAAGGTCAAGTTTGAAATCATGGACCGTTGTTTATTAAATAATATTCTTCTTTTGTTGCTATTGAGATTTTAATATTTTATAGCCTGCCTTGGAACTCGTATCTATAGAACCTTATCCAAATTCGCAAAGGCTAAGCACTGAACTGGAGTAATAAGGCAGTTATACATGAAACATAAAACATTTATACATGAAACAAAAAAGTCCTTAAAAATGTCATAGATGCAGTTGTCGGGGCGAGTGAGTCATTTGATCAGCCGGCTTGTGTCGTACGTAGTGATAGTACGAAGTGTTCGGTGAATTAGGTGGGGAGTAGTGGGAGACCGAATGCTGGCTATATAAGCGACTAGCTCATTCTTGTCGTAGCCTTCGATCTTTCCACACCTTTGTTAGACAATTCTTCATGGATTATTGAGGATTAAGCGTGGATAATGACTTGAGTGGAAAAATTAGGTGTTAACTACTTATAAAAGACGTCTTTAGCCCTACATACAACGGTCACAAGTCCGGGACGTCACTCAAAGTTATTCTCTGCTTCACACTCTTTCGAGGGATTATTCACATTTTTGGTGGGAATTGTTAGACCTAGGATAGGAAAGGTTCTCATTAAATAATTGTTCTTTGCTATTTAAATCCGCTTCTGACGACAACCCGTTTTCTGATACAGTCATAAACTGATGCTAAAATCATAAGTCCTCACAATGGAGGTAATCATATAATTTATGATGCCAGAATTATAGTCCTAAAAAGATAATAATAGAGCCAGTCACATAACTTCTGATGCAGAAACCATATTATTATGATCTTTACTATCGTTTAGCAAATACCGAATATTCTAGCTATGCAAATGAGTCCTTTAAAGTCCTCACAAGTCGTTTAACTTGTACGAAGGAGGCAGCCTTACATGTTATTAATACTGAATGGCTTTTAACAGAGCTCTCTTATGCACTCTCAAGCACTCTCGGCTCCCTGCTGAACCTATATACATTGGCTTTCATGCCAATAAAGGCTATTAGCACTATTCAATAATAGGCTTAGTTGTAGAGCCAAGTCTCTTAGACTATATTACGTTGTGATGTAATATTTAAACAAAGATATTAATGTTCTGCTCTTGTAATGTAAATTGACGAGTAGTTGGCCTACTTTCAGGAAGTCATCATTATCGACCAATATTCGGCTCACTGTTGAGCTTGAGTCTCCTCTCAGAATGAGAGGGGTAAGGCCATTGTGGTCCACCACGCTGACCCAATTCGGATTGGCAGACTTCACACGCGCAGAGAATTAAGAAAATTCTCTGGTATGCAGGTTTCTTGGTGAAGGTTTTTTTTTTTTTTTAATGCAAATAGGCTCGCGCTTGACCATGATCTAACCTGATGGTAAGTGTAGATACAGTCTAAGATAGGACACGCTTGCCTAGAAGGTGCCTATTCACTCTTGTTTTGAAGATACCCAAGTTATAATATTCAGGAAACACAGACTTGGGAAGGGCATTCCAAACCTTAGCCGTGCGTATGAGAAAAGAAAACGCAAAGCGTTTTGTACGGGTCCTAGGGACATCTACAACATAGGGATGAAAACCCACCCGATGTCTTGCGGTGCGATGGTAAAAAGGCGAAGGTGGTATGACAACGAGTAGCTCCTGAGCACATTCTCCAAAATATATCCTGTAAAACACCGATAAACTGTCAACTTTCCGCCGATGGTCAAGGATCTGGAGTTTCGTCAAAAGCGGTGAATCTGTGCCAATGAGTCTCCTGGCTCCTGGTTTTCCTTCACCGTTTAAGACACGTGATATTTAATTTCTTAAAATACATAGAAAAATTGGATTCTACGCAGACAAAGTCGCGGGCGTCCGCTAGTACATTTATAAATGTTGCTGAAGCTCACCTATAGGAGTTCTCCTCAGTGTTGATGGCGTACTTCTTGGTGGGCAACACCATGACGTTGTCGTACACCCAGTAGGAGATGGCGCGCGGGTGCGCCTCCGTGTGGCAGTCCACCGTCACGTCGGTGCCGGCTGGAGCACCCACCAGCTGATTCGGCACCCAGATCATGGGTGAGACTGCAACAGAAACAAAATGTTAGCTACCGATTCTATAATAGCAAAAAATACTATTTATGTTTTATTTGAAGGAATGCCTTGCTGGGTAGGTACTCTACAATCTGGATGGTGACAGTTTTTTAAATTGTATCTATAATAAATGAGGATATCCGCAAAAGAACCAGATTAAGAATCGTTCGTGCGTGCGTGCGTGGAAGTTCGTTCGTGCCCATTCCAACTAACAATGGTCAGGAAGTTCGACGAGCTGATAGACGTTGGGGTTCCATGGTGCTGGAATGGCCCGCATCGGAAAGCACAGTGATGGTCTGACTGTGACTAATATATTTCAAAATATTTGCTCTAAATTCATGTTCAATTTAGTTGCGTTGTTTTGTTCATCACCAAATATACCATCTTTATCAGCCTACTTTACGGTACTTTACGGCCTTTACTGAGTAGTACTGTAGTGAAAGTACTACTCAGGACGTGTTCAGAGCAGACTCAAAGTTTGCGTACATGTATCACAAGTTAAATGAATAAAAAGCTGCAACTTCTTCGACGTCTATCTTCAAAATAGTTTCATCAAACCGCATTTCGTGACGTTTTCTTCCCACACTTTGTGTTACGGCTTGCCGCCTTCAGGGATGTGATTCCGCTATTTTATATTTGTCGATGTAATAATATAACAAGTTTTATTACAATTTGGACCTTATTTCTATGGGATGCCAAAAATAAAATGTCACTAATACTAAACGGAGTTGTTATGGAAATGAGCGATGTCACATCGCTGTAAGTTTACAGAATGCAGGAGCAGTTCAACCGCAATAACAAATTCATCCTGCAGTTACATGATCAATACGTAGCAGCTAATCTTATTGGTACTCTTACAGTGGAATTCCTAGACGTTGCAGGGACTCCCCCAGGGGATCATTCAGCCGCTGAGTGTCGAATTTGACCTCTATTTGTTTGAGAATTTCTCCTATCTAATCTCTCTATAGTCGTTGCTTCATTACTGAAGATCGTGGTCCTGGTAAGATCCCAGCCTCCTGCGGGTCCACGCCTTCCATCGGCTTCTGTTGGTGGCCATCCTATCTAATAAAGTCTATGAATTCTACTGTTAGAGAGCAACCCCGTGTTGTTTTTCAAAAAACTGTCATATTCTGTACAAAAGTCTATTATTTACATAGACTCTATCATTAATCATCTCAAAGTAAGAGAGACAGCGACGGCGCGTGCAACGGGCCAACTGAAACTATCGGGAGCTGGGGAACAATTTATAAACTCTCAATAATGACAGATAGATGCGAAGTTTCCCGAGCGCCGTTGAGCATAGAAGACGATTTTTCACACTCCAGATGGTAATATGTTCCGTAGAGACATCACGGTCAGTATGTCGACAACGCAAACTTCAGGGATATTTAAATAGCTATAAATAAGGGTTAAATTACTGATTAACATCCCCACAATGAAATTATTATAATTTGTAAAAGAACATGGTTAATGTTTTTCAGCAGCCATCAAACAAGCCCTGGACTGCGATCTTCCTGAGGTTAAGTGACAATGTCTAAGATGGTAGCGGACTAACTTGGAGAGGTCGTCAAATGTGCTTGTAAACGAATTCTAAAACTTGAAATTAATTAAAAATTAAACAATGAAACATAAAATAGAATAGCCATAAATAGTGAACGTTTAGAATATTTTTGGAATCAACCCTAGGATCTATCTGTTGAAAACCAAGGCCTTAGTTACCTAAGGTTGGCTACCGACTAAGCCAAATGTCATCATCATCAACATCGTATCGGCCGATGGACGTTCACTGCAGGACATAGGTCTTTTGTAGGGACTTCCAAACATCACGATACTGAGCCACCTATGAATGATGTAAGCCAAATGTACTCGTAGTTAAATCTTAAAACTTGAAAAGCAAAAAAGTTAAATAGCCATAAATAGTGGACGCTCAGAATATTTATTGCCGACTAAGAAGAAAGTACAGCTAAAGCAAAGCCGGTAGCAATTTATAAAGTCTCGATAATGACAGATGCGCGCGGAACTCCGAAGCCCGGACGAACGGAGCCGACGATTTTTCACATCTCTCCCGGATAATAAAATCCACACTTTGAGAACGTAATTCACATTCCCAGAGTTTATGATGGCAATTTTCAGGACGAATATTACTCCGGCCCGCGTGATACGGTTTAATATTCTACGATGGTTTAAAATATTTATAAAGTCCACCTTTATTCTTTATGTGTGCGCGGAAGATGACTTCATTATGTAGCGAGTCTGCCGTGTGTATATTTAAGTGGGTGCCCTTTTATTGTTTTTTTTTTTTTAACTTTGACTGAGTTTTATGTTTTTTAATTTTACCGTTTCAGTTAGCGTTGTGTGGACCAGAAAAAGGCGAACGGGACATACTAAAGTTTGACGGCCTGGGTTCGATCGATTGAGGTTTTCTTAGTTGGTCCAGATCTGGCTGGTGGGAGGCTTTGGCCGTGGCTAGTTACCATCCTACCGACAAAGACGTACCGCCAAACGATTTAGGTAGGATATCGTGTAGAAATCGAAAGAAGTGTGGATTTTCATCCTCCTCCTAACAAGTTAGCCCGCTACCATCTTAGATTACATCATCACTTACCATCAGGTGAGAGATCAAGGGCTAACTTGTAAAGAATAAAAAAAAATAAAGTTAAGTATGAATGATGTACATACTTAAGTCAAACTTAAAAATGTTTAAATACGTCATGAATAGTCGGAAATAATAACTGCTTTTACTTTTATTACATGTTTTTTTTTTTTACCACAATAGAAAACCTTGGGATTTTTTTATCGGATCTACATCATCTCAATCACGTAATTTTTTAAAAACAACTGCATCGTAATCGGTACATTCATTTGGAAGGTATGATACAGATATGACACACACATAGGCCCAGTGGATATGACCTCAGCCTCCGATTCCGGAGGGTGCAGGTTCGAATCCGGTCCGGGGCATGCACATCCAACTTTTCAGATAAGTGCATTTTAAGAAATTAGATATCACGTGTCTCAAAGGAAAAACATCACGAGGAAACCTGCATACCTAAGAATTTTCTTAATTCTCTGCGTGTGTGAAGTTTACCAATCCGCATTGGGCCAGCGTGGTGGACTAAGGCCTAACCCCTCATTCTGAGAGGAGACTCGAGCTTAATAGTGAGCCGAATATGGGTTGTCAATGATCATGATGCTGATGATTCATGACTGTTGGAAAATTCATTTAATATTTAAAGTTTTACTTGTTTAATATTTTCGTTAATTTATTGGACTCACATATCATCAACAGATTTATAAATAAGCTTCACAAACATCGGCTTACAATTGTAAACTATCAGTTTCCAATATGAGAGACTATTTAAATAAAAGCATTCAAATGTAAAGCAAATTATAAAAATTTCATTTTGCGAGTTTTCTCTAGATTGAGAGGAGAAGGGAGTGTACAGGGGTGGGAGAGAGCTCCATCACCATTTTAATTTGATTCCCAGTCAATGCAATCCGTGAGAACAAAAGCTTTTACTAGACTTTCTTTTACAGACATTTGCAATTTCTTGCTTTTGCTCATTTCAAAATAATTTTGCCATTTTACATTGTTTACTGTAACTAGTTGATTTTTCCTCGTTAGCCTATGTGGTGGATAGTGAGGTTCTAGGTTCGACTCCTGGGCAGGTTATAAATTATACGAGGATTTTTTTATGCTGTGTTTCGAAATCATGTTACAGGCCCATCATGTTGCTCAACGACAAAGAAAATAAGGAAAAACATAAATGCATAAAAGCTCCATACATAGGTACGTATATGTATGTCTGTTTGTGATTGCAATCTGTGTTTTCCCATGTGCTTGTAATCAATTACACTATAATAAAACATAAATGAACTTTTTAAAATTTACGTCTGTCTGGCAGGAGTAATCTCTGAAAAGGCTGACCCAATTTTAATAAGACTTATGCGAACACTAGCTGACCCCGCAAACGTTTTGGCTTACAAATTTTGGGGTGAAATACCCTTATTTAAGGGCAGAACCACCCTTACAAACATAACGAAGTGGTTTTTGATGCTTCAACTACTTTAGTTTTGATTTTCAATTGATCAGGTGGTTGAAGCATCAGACACAACAATAGTGCTTAGTTAGGCATTGTGGTGTATGGCACAATTTTTTAAATAAATGTTTTTTCTTTCTTTCTTTCCTTACCATTTAGGGGTATGAAAATTTCATATTGGTCGATTCACAGACCTATAACTCTGATATAAGCACACAAAATTTTATAAAAATCGGTCCAGCCGTTTTGGAGGAGTTTGGTAACAAACACCACGATACGAAAATTTTATCTATTAGATAGTAAAGATTGAACAACATAGTAGAGTCTTTCAGGAAATAAGTCCCGCAGCTAAAACCTGAACTTAAAACTGACAGCGCCTTACACAAATGACAAAAAGACCGCCATTACTAAATGAGAATGAGCGCCATTAAGATATTAGCGCCGCGTCTGGGGGACTTTTTTCATGAATACGACTTTAAATACTTTTTCCCCAAAAACATCCATGACTCCAGGGGGATTGCTGAAAAACTGAATTTTACAACGTAAGATAATCTAAAAAATCTATCAGAGACGGCATTTACTAATATTAATAAAAACTTAATTACCTAATGCAAATTATTTTTAAAGCTCTTTCTATTAATGGCTATCTCCCTCTGTTTACATAAAATGTTTCCAATGTAAAGGCAATTGATTCGAACGTTAGCAATCTAGAACGACGTGCATAAATATTGTCTTTCAATCACCACAGTCCATTTCTGTTTGGACAGCTGCTCTTTAAGGCGGAGACATACTAATAAATAACCAGAGACACGCTAGCGGCTAGACGATCCGCGCCGCATTTTATGTCGCAACATTATTTTACTCAAAGGTAAGTAAGACTTGACTCAGATCACCATAATCTGAAGTCTGTAGTTATCTTTTTTTTTTTTGATTGTGTAAGTGTCGTAGGCTCCTTATGGGACTTAGAAGCTTCGCCTGATGGGGCCCGAAGGCAGAAGCAGAGTTGAGCGGAACGACTCTCTAAGGGCGTCTCCTCTGAGACTCGGACCTCGGCTTAGAGGGCCGTTCGGGAAGGGTGTTTTGGCCTGAGTGTATCAGTCCGGGCACCCCCGAGATCGTGAGTTAAAAAACCCACGTCTGGGTGACGTCAGATATCGGGGACCTCGTCTTCGCCGGCGAAGACGCTGTGTAGCTTGTGTTTGTGTTGCCTGGGAAGCATTGTCGTTCATTATGTCATTATCAGGATCGTAAAGGATGTTTTTAGGCGTCTAGATCTACAATAAGCGTTGGTATGGGGGATGTAGCTGCAAGCCTCAATCACAAGTTGGTTGCGGTGGGTGGCGGCTCTCTCACTGTAGTTATCATCTTTGTGTACTGTAGTCAATCATCATCATCATCATCATCATCATCTCCATCATCATCATCATCATCATCATCATCATCATCATCATCATCATCATCATCATCATCATCATCATCATCATCATCATCATCATCATCATTACCTGTCATCATCGGTTATTGTTAATGGCTTATGGCAGGGGTCAAGAACTATATTATGGCTAGCGGACGCCCGCGACTTCATCAATTCAGTTTTTTACAAATCCCGTGGGAACCATTGATTTTCCGGGATGACAAAGAACAAAGAGTAACTAACATCTATACAAACTTTTGCGTTTATAATATTAGTATGATGGACCTGAAACCGGCATCTCACTAACTAGCTGCGTAAACTATTGAACAAACAAGATAGTTATAAGTTAATAGAATTGACGAATATCGTTTTAATGGGAACCTTTAATGGTACAACGATTGAGTCTACCAAAAAAAAGATTAAAAAAATTAAACAGACAACCATTAAAAGTAATATCGCTTTAACAAAAAATAACTCTTTTTCTGTGTCTAATTGAATATTAATTATGCTCCAATAACATCATCGAAATTTTTAAAAGCACTCAAAAGAACTGGCGTTTTTTTTTAATCAGTTCAACGAACACAATTACTCAACCCACCGGATTGTGTTGTAATTATTAAATTAGGGGAAATCTGTCTGAAAAGTTTAAATGAAACATTGAGACGATTTTTTTTAAATCTTATTTTAGTTGGCAAAAACGGCCGAATTTATTTTTTTCATAGATTTTACGGACTGTTCGGTAGATTAATAGAGTATTTATGGTTTTAATTTCAACTTGATACCCCCAGGCGTTCTCAAGATAAAGGGTCTTGACCACAGAACATGTGCTTGCTTGACTACAGATTAAGTGCTTACTTAAGCTGCGTCTTATACCTACTCGTGGTCTTGGCAGACAGACGAACACTCAGACAGACAGACTGACTTACTTCTACTTTCCTCTGGTGCAGTACGAGGTTTTTTTGACCTCATACTAAAATTTAAAGTGGTGTGGTACGAGATCTATCGACCTCGTAATTCTTGGAGACGTTAGATGTACGAGGTCAATTGACCTCGTACCGTAGCGAACGTTAAGGTTCCGTTATTTCCTTTTGAGGTACGGGATCCTAAAAAAATGGTCTTACCTCTGGCTATACTTTCTAATGGCCTTACCTCTGATTGATACTCACATTCAACATCCACTATGATCCTCTTGGACACGGAGGGCGGCACCGCGTTGGTCGCGATGCACAGATAGGCGCCCATCTCCGTGCGACTGATGCGCTGCAGACTCAGTGTGTCGCCTTCGTATACTGTTACTGGAACAAATGGAAGTCATTGTACTGATGACATCTTCTTAGTGGAAGTCGGGTGGGGATACGGGGCTCGAGGCAATGGCTCATTTCCTATGTGAGACGCGGCGGAACTATCTCCATTAGTTATGTATTCTAGCCTCTTTTGGGGTCTATGGGTCATCTTGGATGTCAGTCCAGGTGTCCCACTGGTGGATGCTCGCCGTCCTGCGCTGCGCTGTGGTGTCGATTCAAGTTAGTTGCTGTAGGTTATTGTTTTTTTGTAAAACGAAATTAGTATCCAGCATGAGCTTACAAACTAGATGGTGCCCATGGTGACGCGGCAGCGGTCCTAAGAAGCCTACAGCAAAAAGAGAGTTAATGTATAACAGAATAACTTTATAAAAGGTATACGGGCTCCCTGTCTCTCCCTGGCCAGATGAAAAAAAAATATATAAAATTTGACGCCAATCATCCAATCATTGGATTCATTTATTGGAGTTGTTAATCTATACTAATATTATAAAGCGGAAGAGTTTGTTTGTTTGAATGAACGTTTGAAAAATTCTTTCAGAACTAGATAACCCATTTACCGAGGAAGGCTATATGCTATATATTATCCCCTTATTTTTACGGGAAAGGGAACCACACGGGATGAAACCGCGCGGCGTCAGCTAGTATCAAGATAATCGCGAAAAACTGTTTTTTTTTTATCTTGAAATTAAATAGCTTACGAAGAAAACACGAGATTTTTTGAGATATTTGAGACAACTTTTAGAACACTAGTGTGAAAGTATAAACGAGTTTACAGCTTACTTTATCCAATTCCGAAGTGAAATCCTTATTTGACTAGGGCAAATAGTTGATATTAAAGCTGTTATAGGGATTTTTATTAAAAAATACTTGTTTTCACGCAATCACAAGTGCCCATCAAATCGAACAAATTCAACAAAAACCAGTGAACACATCCTAAAAACTAATCAAACTCGACAGAATATTGCTGACGTCACGAAGCAATTAATTTATCGACATTGCCAACAAAAAATACAGCACTCTAAAATTTTTAATCTTTAATGTTTTAGGTCAGGCTTTTGTTTATAGAACTTCAAATACAAGTACATTGTTATTCATATTCAATAAAACATAAAAGTCTATTTTGTATTATCCGTACTCCATATTTATATATTGTATGTGAAAATGAGTTTATTTGTTACCTACTTTATTTGTTACACACATTCATTGCAAAGACAAAAGACACTGGAACTCGACAAAAGACATAACGAAACTTTTATCTATAAAATGAAACACTAATTAAGGAATCGCAAAGAACACGTCCTACAAAATTCCAAAATGTGTCCAGCAAACCGCGGTATAAGTCTTAAATCTCAATCTTGCTTTTAATTAAACCGTAAACAACCATGTCCTCTAAACTCAACAAATCAATGCTGATTGAAATAGCAAAATGCCAGTACTGTCCAGAAAGATCTCTGACTTAAAACCTCTAATTGTAGTAAAATTATAAACTACAAGTGGGAGTCCGTTATCACCTGAGCAATTCCCTTTCCCGTCACACTAATAATAAAGCAATTAAAGCCATAAAATAAATAAACTGATTAAAAAAGGTCGCCAAAGGTCAAAATAATAACTATACCCTGGCAACACCCAGAATACGTCAGGTCAAAGTGGAGCACAGATAAAGCAATTCGGAACGCGGCAATTATTTTCCACTTACACATACGGAGGCACGTACGGGGGTGGGACTATTACGAAAATAATTCCCACATTCCGGGGAGATTAGTAACAATAGATAACCGCGAACACGGGGTAATTAGCGAATGAATATTAATGGTAATGCGATAATTACACTCGAGTTTATGGCGAATGTTATGGAAATATTGCCACTAAACGCTCTGCCGCTATCCCCTAGTCCCATAACGTGGTAGGCGTGATTCACCGCGGTTGGGAACTTTGTCACATACTCTGGTAATATTAGAAATTAGAAAGTTTGTGTATTTGTTACTTTATCACTCAAAACTAATCACTTATCCATATTGCTTATGTTAGTATCGAAGCGAAATTGAATTTGATTCATTGTAAGTTCATTACTCTTTAACTCTTAAACCAGTATACTGATTTTAAAGATATTTACGCAAATGGAAAGCAAGTATCATATGCAATATTTCACTGATATTATACTGGCATACTCGTTTACTTTAAATGCTAAGAAAACTAATGCTAATGTGGAGAAAACACATAAATCGATAATACTAAAACTAGAGATGGAAAATTCCATAACATTTCTTAGAGTGACCCTGAATGATAAAATTCAATAGGGTGCTCGTAAATTAAAATACATTGGCAGGTTTTTTTTATTCTTTATAAGTTAGCCCTTAACTATAATGTCACCTGATGGTAAGTGATGATGATAAGTAATCTAAGATGGAAGCGGGCTAACTTATTAGGAGAAGGATGAAAAATCTACACTCCTTTCGGTTTCTATACGACATGGTACCGGAACGCTTAATCACTTAACGGTACGCCTTTGCTGGCAGGGTGGTAACTAGCCACTTCCGAAGCCTCCCACCAGCCAGACCTGGACCAATTAAGAAAACCTCAATCGACCCGGCCGGTCCGAACCCAGGACCTCCGTCTTGTAAATCCACTGCGCATACCACAGCGCCACAGAGTTAGCTATTCTACTAATATCCTCCTTCCTATTAATATCCTACTTCCTACTAATATCTTATTTCCTACTAATATTATAAAGGCGAAAGTTTGTGTGTAAGTGTGAAAGTGTGTAAGTATGTTTGTTCCTCTTTTACGCTGCGGCTACCGAAGCAATTTGGCTGAATGGAAATAGATTTTACTCTGGATTAACAAATAGGCTACTTTTAATCCCGGTTCCCGCGGGATTTGTGAAAACTGAATTCCACGCGGACGAAGTCGCGGGCTTTCCACGACCTACATCCTTTTACTTTAGAGTAAAGTGTAACATAATTTCAGTGTATACAGAAAGACCTGAAATAAGACATTTTAATTCCGAAGTCAGATACAAAGTTGTTTCATTCCCCGAGCTACCCAGTTCGCTCGTCAGATACATTCCCGTATAAACAGAAACAGAACCATCTTTCATTTTCCCTTCGCTCCGTAATATTACTGAGAAGTTACTTTACTTCGCTCCTAAATGACGTCATCTTTATGATAAAACACACAGTATGTAAAAACACGGCCCTCTCGAAATATGCTTGGCGAGGAAGAATTTTCATTATGTTAATGTGTGTTTAACATTTTAATTGTAAATTTTACTCCGTTTTGAAGTGCATAGCGTGTCTATATAGCATGACTTAACTTATAATATGAATCAGCTGTATTTAATATGGAAGCATAAGTTGCAAGCCGACGTTGGAATCCCAAGATGTTAGTATGGAACTGGAAAGCGCATTGTTGGTCGATCTTCACTAAAGACTGTGGTATTTCGCAGTTATATGAGGACAATAACAATAGACGGCTTAAAATGACGATGATGATGAATTTGCACATTGAAGTCTCCCTACAGAATCTGTCATCATCTAATAAATAATTATAATTGTTTCTTTAATAATAGTTTGCATAAAAAAGATTGACGCAAATCTAATGAATATAAAAACACTGTATAAACAGAAAACCAAATAAACAAACGTAAATTTGAAAAGCCCAAACAACAAATTCGACCCTGATATCTTATTCCGGGTTGCCGAAGCAACGGATAGACGGTAATCCGCCGGCAAACGGGCCTTACTGGGGATGAAATTGTAAAATCATCTAATGAATGGACTCTTAAAACGCCTCGAGCGGGGGAATGGAGTCAAACGTTCCTCCAGTCTTAAATCGCAAACGCTTTCATCCACTCGCAGCGAACACTTCCATTAAACGTTCAATAAAAACCCGGCCTCGTATTATACCAAACAAGGGTTGAGAGTCTCATCGCAAATACCAAGGCAGATAATTAAAGTATAAAAAAGGTGATGACTGTTGACCTTATGAGTTATATGAATTATAATGATTCTCAAGGCTAACAGTCATAATGTACTCTTTGATGATAATTATGATCAAAGAGTTAACCACTCCCGTTCCGTCCGTTAATTGCCCGTATTAACTGGACAACACTTCCTTTTGTTGTTTTTGATGGAGTTCAACTACCATTTAGCGATACAGTACGAAATCTAGGTGTTGTATTTGATAAATATCTCTCCTGGGTCCCTCAGGTTAGCGAAGTGAGCAGGAAGATGTTTGCAGCAGTACATTCTTTGCGACGTCTCAGTAACTTCCTGCCTATACCTACTAAAATTACGTTGGCTCAATCTCTCCTTTTACCAATTCTTGATTATGCTGATACTTGCTATCTAGATTTAACTATTGAGCAATTTAATAAACTTGAGCGTATTCAAAATCTCTGCATTCGGTTCATATTTGGACTTCGAAAATATGACCACATTTCTGAATTTCGGACTAAGCTCAAGTGGCTTCCGATTCGTCTTCGCAGGAATACTCATATTCTGTCTCTTTTATACTCTGTTCTTTTCCATCACTATACTCCTTTTTATCTGAAAGAACGGTTTGAGTTTCTTAGTGATACTCACTGTCGTTCACTCCGTTCTGACGATAACCTTATCTTAAAAATTCCCACTCATAGTACTTCTTTTTTCTCTAGATCCTTTGCTGTCGAATCCGTAAGGCTGTGGAACTCTCTCCCTCCTGATATCAGACGTGCGAAATCTTTACCGATATTCAAGGGGCTCATTGGTAAACATTACTTTCCACCTTAAATTTTGTATTTTTTTTTTTTTTTTTTAATAATTATCGTCATGGTTTGTTGTGTTTATGACATGTTTATATATATATATATATTTACATGTTTATACATTTATATTTATTATATATCTATATTTATATATATACTCGTATACGTATGTATAAATATTGTAAATATACAATTTGTATTATATGGTATATGTATCGTATTGTATATTATATATGTTGATATTTCTTAGTATTTTGTTACATAAGTATTTAACTATTTTCTTTTTTATGCGTTATTTTCTTTTATATATTACCTCTGTACACCCTAGCCTATATCTTTATAATTTTTATTATTAGTTTCTTCGTTAGGTTGCCTGGAAGAGATCGCTTTTTAGCGATAAGGCCGCCTATTGTGCATTTTTCTTTCTTTCCATTATTTTTCTGTATCGTATGTTTCTGTGTGGTGTACAATAAAGTATATTTTCATTCATTTCATTCACTCGAGTAAGAGTAGGCGGAAATTAAGAGCATTAGTGTAACTACGAAAGCTTTAAGTTCAATCATCCACGCAGACGCTCAATCGAACGCACACGCTTATGGAAGTCACCCACAAATCTCACGTAAACGAAAATGATATACAAACACACACACACATGCAAAGCACGTTTTGGGTGTGTGCTGATTGAGTTATAGATAATACGTTGTAATATAAATCCCTCGCGTTGGGAGGACATGACTACAAATTGTGCAAGGTGGAGACAAACGGTGAAAGACAAGACAAAGGAGTTTGAACAACATCGTCGACTCGACTTAGATCGGCAGCGAGATGATCTTAAGCTTCGTCCACCTGCCGCAATTCCATACAATTACTGTGATGGTGTGCTAACCTGTGCCCTATGTAGTCGCACTTTTAAGGCCAAAATAGGGTACATTAGTCACTGGAAAGCACACTAGAGAACTATACATCCGAGTTCCTTACCCTGATTTGAGGAGTCTGAAGCGTCGCTGTAGCCGAAATCGGCTTTGAGGCATCATCAGATAATGGCCATGATGTGGAGAGCGTTAGTATTCTAAGTTCTCAATTCCCCAAACGCATATGTTCAAGCAAATGCAAACGCACAGTTAAACACGCATACAGAAGCAAACGCACGTCTCACAACCTTACATATGTAAATAATAATTATCGGTTCAATTCCATAGACACGAATTACAATAATATTTTCAGACTAGATCTTCTACATGCCCTTTACAACTATAAACATAATAATTAATATACTCAATTACTCAGTCATAAGTAATGAAAAATATACTAAACTCTATCAGGTAAACAATACAAGTACCTACAGAAGTACTGAATTCCATCAAAGTATACCTGATTATATCATAGAAGTCAAATTCTGAAGGGGTCTTCTTTATGATATCGCTTACGCCTAATTTTCAGCATCGACAAAAAGTTCTTACCAAAAAAAAATACTTTAAGAATGTGAATTGTGAAAGAGGTACACTATAAATAAGTCCTTCACAACTCGAGCGAGAAAAGTGAGGCATGTGTTCCATTATGATCTTAAATCGCGAAGGCTTTCATTGCCTTTCAAAGAAATCTTTCCATTAACGTGTTCACAAAAAAAAACTCGATGGATTAAACCCAACAAAGGATTTTCACAATCCAAAATTCAGGGTGCCTCTACACAAGTTCGGTATTTCTGAACGGAACAGACCAAAAATATGTTGTTCACAGAAAAACTAAAATTTTGCAGACGGATTTTTACAAAAATACATTTTCTTTTTAATTTTCTGAATGTCGTTAATTAAATACTAGTAAATAAAATTAAATATATCAAAAATGTATGATTATAGATAAGTAAGCAACATATAACTGATAACTGGGCACTATTTGAGTCCCGCAGCGGAAGGGTTAATTTTTTTTATATATTTTTAATAGTGCTTTGTATTTTATTTTTATATCAACATTGTTAATAATTAAAAAAAAGATTAATATATAAATGAAAGAGAAAATTAGTAAGTAACTAACATTTCCCGTCATTAGATAGTGTAGCATTGCAGGTCTAAGGTCTACTCTTACTCTGAAATTGTGAGCGTTTTACGATTTTTTATAAAAAAAAAAAAATATTTTTTTCAATTGTCAATTTCTGCTAGTTCACTCTACTGTTAGTCAAAGTAAAAGAACTTGGTTCCTACAATAATCGCTAGAGAGTCAATTAGACAGCTTCAAATGCATAAAATAAACATTTCCCGGAACATAATTATTGCGTGTCCGGACAAGTGTGAACCGACCCCGAGAGTTCAATTTGGGGAGTAATTAAAAACGTCTGTGATCAGCGGTCCTCTGAAAAATAATCATGGCGACTGTGAGTGACAGCTTCAAGAGAGGGTCACACTCAATTAGCGGGTCTCACCGACACACGTTCATTTCGGCCGCTGAAAGAAAATCGCTTTTAAAATTAAACTCAATTTGGGGGCTTTTGTGAGAGCGGCGAATGAGGTCTAAAGGGCTCGCACGCTCTGGACAAAAGGGGGCAAAGCCACGTGGATATTTATCATCATCATTACATCATCCTTAACATTTTATTTGAAATGCTGTGTTAGTACGTTTGTGTATTTTAATTCGCGATTTCGAGAATTTAAATCAAAAGTAATGTTAAAAAGAGGTGGGATTTGATTTTATATTTGTTTGTTACAATTTATCTTAAAAACTACTCGAACGATGTAAAAAAATCTTTCGCCATTAGAAAGCTACATCTTCATCGAGTAACATATACATACACTTTATCCCCGTATTCTCTCGGCAACAAAGTACGCAAATGAAAACACGGGGTGTTTATTTTCAAAAAATGTCCATCTACTCGAAACAACTTGGTTTTAATTGTTATCTATAGCTTGGCAACTTCGTAACACTCCCGATGTTGCGCGCGGGCTGGCGGGCGTGTAGCGATGAATGAAAAACCCACGACTGATGCACGTCACATCCCCGCACGCACGTTTTCACACCGCCATAGTCTTTCCCCCTATCGCCCGCATATCATGAGAGTGTCATCAACAAACTTGCCAGACTACAGAAGCTTTTGACTAAAAAAAAAGTTTATGATTTTGCTTTTTTGTATTTAGAATAACTTTAATGAATAGAACAGCGGACTACTAATTAAACAACAGCACATTGAAGTTAATTTCCGTATTAATTTAGCTTATTCACATAAAAACGTTTAATTTTCCTTGGACCGCACCCCACGGTCGCAGGGATTAGAATAGATTTACCCGTTTAATTACCATGTCAACATGGGCCGATTCATAAAACAGGGATTTAGTGCCTCTACTAACAGCGAATTAATGCTAACTTCACTATAAATTCATGTAGCATTTAACAAAGAGCTTTTATTACGAAAATGTATTCATTTTCGGGTACGTATAAGATATTATTTGTACAGTTTCACTCTATCGGGAGACAAGGAGGTTTTGTTGGACTTCTACTGACTAAAATCCCACTTTACTTTAATTCCTTGCCTGGACATACAAGACAATATGAAAAGTATCAAATTATTACGGGTTTCAAGTCCTAGATTATTAATTACACTCTCAATCAAGTCATCAATATTCTCTTTCAGTGCGCTTTCATTTGAGACCCCACTCGAGTATACTTGCAGACATTCGGTTATTCTTCCCCACTTTCAACTCCCAGAACTTTTAAACGGCTCAACCGATTTTCATCAAATATGTCTAAGGACACTCCACCATAAGTCACCTTTCATATATAAAAAAAACTAAATCATACATTTCACGCATTTTAGATGATCATATTTCGTACTTTTTACTTTTACATATTTTGTCGTTAATATAAGAGAGAACTCTAGTTACCTTTCTTTCTCCTATCTACTGATATGGGCTGGCCATCTTCTCTCCGCCACATAATCTTGGGTGTGGGGAATCCATCGGCCTTGCACACCAGGCTTGTGTTCTGATTCTCCCGCACTGCCACTACCGACTGCGTGCTCTCTTCGTCTAATATGTTGGGTGGTACTGTTGACAAAACAACAAATTAAAATTTAACACAAACCGCCAACATGGCTACAATTATAAAGTCATTAATGTATATTATGTTTCAGAAATTCGATTCTATGATTTTTTTTTATGATTTTATGATTATTTTTAAATTGGCTTATCCATTATTACTTCGCAAAGAATTTTCTCCTTATAGGTTAAAATAGATTAATTTTCTAAGCCCGGAAGTCATGTCAACTATTTTTATGACATAAATTCTTGCCATCACAATAAAACCGGATGAGTAGGTACGTGTCGGACTCGCTCATCAAGGGTTCCGTACAAAATCTTTATTCTTCCATTCTTCATCATAAATCGAGAACATCGTAAAAATAGTAGTTCCTATGAAGCCCTTTCATACTGAGCCCCACATGACACAGTAAACTTAATTCAAAAATTTCACCGCCGTTTCTTAAATACCTTGTTTTTTGTTATTTGGTTACAAAATAATATGAATTTTTTTATTTTATTCAATTTTATAGCCCTAAAAATTCTTGGGCTTAAAACGGAAACTAGCTATAATGAAATTGAGTATTTTTCGCAGGTAATTTATTTATTTAATTTATTCCTATCAGCGTTTTGTACATATTTTATCTATATACCTACTAATATTATAAAAATGTAGAGTTTGCAAGCTTATGACTTTGTAGATCTACTGAACCGTTTTTAAAAACCCTTTAACCAATAGAAAGCCTTTAACCAATAAAAAAACCAATAGAAAGCCACGTTATTTCTGAGTATCATAGGCTATATTTTATCGCCGTATTCCCACAGGAACCGAAAGTACGTGAGTAAAACCGCGTGACGTCAGCTAGTTTCAGTGCTTTGTATAATTTAAATGGCGATGCATTGTTATTCCGTGTAGCACAATCACTCGCAACAACAATGAGCGAGCAACTTGATTTACTCATCACAAAGCTGTTAATTACAGTCTAAAATATAGCCTCGGGTTAAATTCCAATATTGATGGCTAATTAACTAAAATAATTCGGTGCAGTGGCGGTCGGTCGCGGAGCCGCAAATGCCAGAGATTTACCGTGCCCGTCCAACTCTATTTATTTTATTAATCCACGCTGAAATTACACTCCCTGGGGGACTCTAAAACGTATTATTTAAAAGGAACGCTGTGTTTTGATGTTATTGGTCAAACTAAACGTGCTTACCAGCGCTTTTGCACCCAGCAACCACGGCAAGTAAGCAATTGATGTACAGTGACTTGTTCGTTAGCATCACCCGAATTAAAAACATTGAAGTTGGCACTTTGTTGTGTATACTTTAGTAGCTAGAGGCTTGTTAATACCTACCTCTGTTAAAACTAGCCCCCCAATCCCCTACCTACATTTATTTAAAAAAACTATAAAACTGTTGAAAATAATTTAAGACTAAGAAAAATGTGGATGATTTTTGAAAAAAGAAAATCTAAGTTAAGATTGCAAAAGTTAAAAAAAAAAATACTAAAAATATTTTAAAAACTAATTGAGATTTTTAAAATTTAAAAAGGAGAAAGCTATCGGAACTGCGAAACCAATACTTTAGTTTTCCCAGAGGGATTTATTTACGTCTGAATACGGATACTCTCTTCTAGCGACAGACGTCCCACTTGGAACAATATGATTACTATAAAATACAAAAAAAAACTGAATGTTTTAAGTTCATTCTTTAAGTCAGTTGAATTTTTTTTAAAAGATATTATTACTCTTACATTCAATTAGTTACATATTATTTTACATTTTTATTCTTAAATTGCGAGTGCGATAATTGTTAAACAATAACTCTTATCACAAATCTATCTCAAAGTTATTCTTGAAATATTTCAAAATAAATTTATTTCATTTTATTGACATTTATGAATTGTTATTAACATAGTAAAGAACTTAATCGTGACGGGATTGATGATCATAATTATCTGAGTATCAGTCAAACGGTAAATAGGCTGTAAGAATGAGATATCTTCATCATCATCATATCAGCCGATGGATGTCTACTGCAGGACAAAGGCCTTTTGTAGAGACTTCCAAACCATATAAATACCTTTATTTATATGTAAAAATATTAAAGTAATATTTTATATTTCCCAACTAAAAAAAAAACTTAGTAAAAGACTGAAAAAATTTTTCGTTTCGAAAAACTTCTACTTCTAAACAGGCTTAGAAATACTCTCACAATTCGAAACTAAGTTAATAGCAAATAGTTTCAATGTTTCAAAGTATTGCAATTGCACAATGCACACAGTTTGAATAAATGAATGCGCTCAAAACAAATTCGCATTTGATACAACCCCGCGTAACGGGGGCTCACCGGATGTCGGATGGAATTTAAAATTTGAAACTTGATAAAATTTAGCCTTTTATCCCCCTTTATCCCCCCCACATCGCTGCTTAAAGTTCTACGAATGAAAATCTCGGCAAGTTTAAATTCTTAGGGGACGTGATATTCCGGCAGTTACAGTACAATAACGAGTTTGCGGTACGTACGGGAATATTTGCGGAATATGTGAACTTAGAAACTACATTCAGATTACATATTATTATGATCCACAAGTTGGAAGGACTGGCATTTCAAAAACGGTTTCATTAATAACATATTTGGCTAAATTTTATCTGATCTTCGTATCATCATCAATGACAACCCATATTCGGGTCACTGTTGAGCACGAGTCTTCAGTTAATAGTCCAACACTTCATAGATGTGGATAATTACTTAGAATATGCATTATGCAGGTTTCTTCACAAAGTTTTTCCTTCACCGTTTGGTACGCATAATATTTTATTTCTTAAAATGCACATAATTGAAAAGTTTGAGATTCATGCCCTGGACCGGATTTGAACCTGCACCCTCAAATCGAAGGCAGAGGTCATATCCACGTACACGTATAGCTATGAGCTATTATCTGTAGTCTGTACAGACGGTACACTCACTAATTTTCTTACAAACTTTGAATCTTTTATTTCAAGTATGCTTAAGCGCTTTCCAAGCAAAAAATACGAAAATAAGCTCTTTGTCTCTATTAAATGATTAGCGGAATCCGTCCTTTTCTAAGCTATAATAACCTATCTCCATTTCAAATTCAGCCATATCGGTTCAATAATTCTAAATTGAGCCTTTTTAGTGTTACTTTGCTTACCTACGCTACGCTACGTTTCGCTACGCTTTGCTACACCATGCTACGCTACGTTGCGCTACGCTTTACGGTATACGCTGGTCCTTGGATTTACTTTGCTTAATCTCCTCTCTCTTTCGTTATTTGATCTCCGGCAGTATGACATCGCATACATTGCTAATTTCACAATAAACAAAATAAACTCCTATAATATTAGTGTAGCTCATTTAAAAAAACTCCAGTAAATCAATAATCCCAAAGCCAATAAAACCCTAGATGAGGGTCGAAACAGTCTTAACTGCCACTTGTCGGGGTTTGTGGGGTCGATATAAAAACATCTGCAACGCGCAACGGTTAAGAAGTGATACGGACCCTCCTTTTAATTTCCACTTAAAAGTTTGTTAGACATTGTGGTAGTACAGGAGGGGAGGGCGTAACCCCTAATCGGTCGTTTGGGAGGCACGTTCTACGTTCTCGGAATTCGGCAAAAATTTTCACTGTAAAACTGCTATAGGCGTTTTCATATTTAATAAGGCTTAGCTTAATATTTAAATAACCTTCGACAAGTAAAGTCTTTACACTTTGCGCGAAAAGTTTAGAAAATGTTTAACTATTTATCCGACGTTAGTTAACTTTGAATAAATTGTTGTACCACCATTAACTAAACATTACTTCATAAAGAGTGGGTGGCTTCTGTGGCGCAGTGGTATGCGCGGTGCATTTACAAGACGGAGGTCCTGGGTTCGATCCCCGGCTGGGCGGATTGAAGTTTTATGTCAAGCGATTTAGCGTTCCAGTACGATGTCGTGTAGAAACCGAAAGGTGTGGATTTTAATCCACCTCCTAACAAGTCAGACCGCTCTCATCTTAGAATGCATCATCGCTTACCATCAGGTGAGTTTGTATACAAGGACTTACTTGTAAAGAATAAAAAAAATAGATAATATTATTTTTTTGTAAATCGATTTGATTTTGGAATAATCGGTGTACGTATAAAAAAAAAACATACTAATCAACTTGATAACCCCCTTCTTTTTTTAAGTCAGTTTAAAAGAAGTAGAGATTTGTATGTGAAACTTAAGCGTTTTTCAGATAGCATGGGTACGGTGAAGTGCGCCTTTATGACGTTTATAATATGTACTATTATAGTATATCGTAAAAAACTTTCAAGAGTGAAACGAATTGTCACCAGCACCATCTTCATGAAACGAACTGTAAACATCAGCTATACAGAAATATGTTTAAAAGCTATCTCTTGGCTGTTACAGCAATTTTAAAATTTCAGTAAAGAAAAGCATTAGATAACTACATCTTTACCGTAGCGCGAGCTTTAAGTAGTACCTACTCGTGTTTCCTTAGTTCGGAAAATATCATAGCCAAGTAAATTAAATACATCAAGTTATTTAAATTACTTGTTTATCTAGCCAAATAAATCTTGTGACAAGCTTTTATCCCACTAATATTATAAAGGCGAAAGTTTGTAAATGTGTGTGTTTGTTTATCCTTTGTGCTATGGCTTCTGAAGCGACCTAAAATTTGGAATGGAAATAGAGTTTACTCTGGATTAACATATAGGCTACTTTTCATCCCGGATAAATCTATGGTTTCAACGGGATTTGTGAAAAACTAAATTCCATGCGGGCGTCCGTTCTTATCATGTAAATTATTATAATTTTTTTTATTCTTTACAAGTTAGCCCTTGACTACAATCTCACCTGATGGTAAGTGATGATGCATTCTAAGATGGAAGCGGGCTGACTTGTTAGGAGGAGCATGAAAATCCACACTCCTTTCGGTTTCTACACGGCATCGTACCAGAACGCTAAATCGCTTGGCGGTACCAGCCAGACCTGGACCAATTAAGGAATCCTCAATCGGCCCAGCCGGGGATCGAACCCAGGACCTCCGTCTTGTAAATGAATAAATAAATGATTTATTGAGCAAAAAACATTTTTATACAGAATAGGTTGAAACGGCAGTTGTGCTAAAATCTATAAAAGATTTTGTGTTACAACCACCATCTCTTCACGAACGAAGATTACAATATTTTTAGCTGCAGTACAAGTACAATTAAAAACTATAAAAATTAATTAAATTAAATAAACTATTAAAATTAAAAATTAAATATAAAACAAAAAAGTATTAAATTGTGATTTAGTTTATAAGGTAGCTTATATAATCAAATTTATACATAACTTATAATTTTTCCAATTTATATATAATTTGAGTTACAAATCCACCGCACATACCACTGCGCCACGGAGGCCGTCAAATGACTTTCTTCATTAGCAACCCATTTTCGGCACGACCACGAGTTTCCTCTTAGAATAAGAGGGGTTAGGTAGAGTCCATAACAGAATATAATAGAACTAGAGAATTAAGAAAATTCTCAGGTATGTATGTTTTCTCACGATGTTTTTCCTTCACCGTTTGAGACACATGATATTTAATTTCTTAACTGAAAAGTTGGAGGTGCTTTCTGGTGGCCAGGACCGGATTCGAACCTAGGCACTCCGAATCGAAGGCAGAGCTATCACAACCTTAACTCGTAATAACTTTATGAGTAGATACAAAAGGTTTAAAAAAATTTTTAGTATTTTTTTTTGTTTTTCATTTTAACGCAAGGCTTTATTTGAATAATAAAGCCTTGTTTTTTGAAAGGTTTTTTTTTTATTTTTATTTCTTTTTTAATCCCCATATTCACACGGGAACGGGTCCTACGCCGGTAAAACCGCAGGGCGATTACTAGTATGAAACAAACAACGTATGTTTATCATTAGTGACAGTAAATCAATTAGCGTGATAAATTTTGACACAGATAATATTAATAATATTGAGTTATGAACTACGTTCGCTAAATCATAATGTTAATTAATCAATTAATTTATTGATTTCCGTAGCATACCTCCGTGTTATCCTAATTAAGTTAAAATAGTTTATAACTGTGATATAATGGTGCAAATACAGTGCAAACATAACTTGAAATAATATCATTTATTTATGAAGCCCTCTGAATCTTTAAGAGTAATTTTAAAATAAATAAATTAAATTTTTTGAGTTTTACTTAAATTTTCACGAGTAGAAGTTCCTTTTCCTTTATCTCGAGAACAAACCCCATCCACCAATCCACATTGGAGTAGTGTGGTGGGTTCATCTCCATATCCACATATAAGTGAAGAGGCCTGGTCCTGTAGGGGGCTATTAAAAATTAAAATTAGTGGTGATGGGATAATTTAGTTCTTACCTACAACTTGGAGAACTTGGCTGATCATCGGGTTAGTGTTGACTTGGCACAATATGTAGTACTCGCGGACCTCTTGCTGCACTTGGCTGACGTGCAGCGGCCAAGTCATGGAGTTGTCGTGCGACAGCTGATAATGATGATGGAGTAATTTAATTCTTACCGACAACTTGGAGGTATCCGACTTGGCTGATCATCGGGTTAGTGTTGACTTGGCACATGTAGTACCCGCGGTCCTCTTGCTGCACTTGGCTGACGTGCAGCAGCCAAGTCATGGCGTTGTCGTGCGACACGCTGAAGCGAGCCAGCCGCGTGATGACGTGCCGGTGGATCGTGAGGATCATCTGCCGGTCTATGTGGATCCATGCCACCTGCGACAAAACAGAATATTAAAGACAGTCAAAAATATTTTAGTCAATGAAAAGTATTATTAGATCGTCAATACGAAGATAATTATGTATTCACATAATTTTTATGTAGATATCTCGTCATCAACCCATATACGGCTCACTGCTGAGCTCGAGTCTCCTCTCAGAATGAGAGAGGTTAGGCCAATAGGACTATTGGCCTATACCACGCTGGCCCAATACGGATTGGCAGACTTTACACACACAGAGAATTAAGATAATTCTCTGGTATGCAGGTTTCCGTTTCCGTTTGAGATACGTGATATTTAATTGCTTAAAATGCTCACAACTGATAAATTAGAGGTGCATGCCCGGACCGGATTCGACCCCACACCCTCCGGAATCGGAGGCAGAGATTATATCCAATACTGGGTTATCACAGTTCTCGTAGATATCTACCTAATAGAAATGATAGGCTGGTCCAAACGAGCCTTGTCTGAGAAGAGTGATTAATATAAAGCAGCGAGGTGCTAGATAAGAACTAGAAACACTGATCAACTATCTGAGTCTGATCCATCACCTCAAACATGGAAAGCATTCGAAAATATTGATAGACTAATGTATATTAGAATTGTAAAAAAATAAAAGGAATATCAGAGGATCATCTAATTTACTTAGAGACCAGCTGGAGTAGTTATTTCAAGATTTCCCAAAAGTGTCAAACATGACATCATTTTTACTTGGAAGATGATTTCATCTTTGACACTTTTAGGAAATCTTGAACTTTATCTTGGAGTAGGTACGAATTATTTATTTGAGGGTTTCTCCACATAATACCTAACGCTAAATCGTTTAGCAGCATGTTTTTGGCACTGTCTATGGAAGCCTGCCATCATGCCAGACTTGAATCAATTGAAAAAATGTATTCATTTAAGTTGGGAAATGAACTAACCAAGTATATCAAAATCAAACCTACAAATAAGCTGACAAAGTTCAAATTCAAAGTACTCAATCAATATCTCCACATCAGCATATCAAACTGATATTATAGCACAAACGAAGATAATAGAGCGAGATGAGGCGTAGCATATTAGAATGGATACATAAAGTCAATAACGGTATGTAAAATACATAATGGCACAACGCAGTATGTGGTTGGAATTCAATTTCCTATCGAGTTGGAGCTAAATTCACTGCGGCCTGGCTCATTCCCGTTCGCTAACTTTGGCTCAGTATTTATATTATAATAAGGGTAAATCAACATTTTCTGAGCGAGCTTGTTTAGGTAATGACTACATGGTTCTAGTTCTTTTGCGTTTCCTATATGCTCATTAGTTGCTTTACCTTTCTGTACATTGAGTATGACTTGTTGGGGTCATGACATACATTTATTAACTTGGATCAGCTTCTGCCTGCCTGTATGAAAATAGAAATTGTTCCAATGTGCTTAAAAATCAATCATTTTATCAAAGTTTAGCCATAAAATTATGATTGATCAAACATCGAATCAGAAACGAGGAGATCCGCAGAAGAACCAAAGTCACCGACATAGCTCAACGAGTTGCGAAGCTAAAGTGGCAATGGGCGGATCACATAGTTTGAAGAGCCGATGGACGTTGGGGTCCCAAAGTGCTGGAATGGCGACCCCGCACTTAAAAGCGCAGTGTTGGTCGACCCCAAGCGAATCACTTGATGTCATCAGTCAGATGGTGGGGGGTCGCAGGGATTCGCTGGATGCAGGTGGCTCAGTATCGTGATGTTTGAAAGTCCCTACAAAAGGCCTATGTCATGCAATAGACGTCCATCGGCTGATATGATGATGATGATGAACATACTTTAATGGATGTTGATTATGACGGTACACATTGTATAACATTTTAAACTGAAGACGCGTTGGAAAACAAAAGTTTTACCCGCGCGACATATCCGTAGTGCGATTTCACGTTAGCTTTAGCTGCGGTGTCGTCAAAGCAAACAGTAGTGCGTGCTCGGCTGAGTTTGAGCTAGTTTGAGCTAGTTTCGAAGCTTAATGTACATTTGTTTGACTTTAGGTTTGGAGGTTTTGAAACCCGGTATTGTTGGCTCGATGTGAATTGCGATTTATATGTGTAAACAAAGATTTTGGCCCGATTGTATTTACGGTTTTGGATTACAGCGTCAGTTTGTTAGGATTTGGTTTGGTTAAGGATTTAGCGTTGCCAACTGTCATTGTTGTAGCGGACTGTCATTTCGTGTTTATATTTTGTTGAAGTTAGGTTATTTTTAGTTTTGGTCCGTAACTTCGTATAATATTATATCTTGTCCTTTTACTCATAGACCACTTTAACTAGCTAGCTAACTGCTCCCGGTGGTCCCTGCGGCTACATTTCTACCATTTCCCAAAATTTGACAAAATATGTATTATTAACTAGATATAGGTACTTTCGCTGCGGCTAAAAGTAGGTACTTTACGTAACAGCTTTCGAAAAAAGAAGTGATATTTGATTTTGGAATTAATTAATTTGTTGTGCTGTAAGTGGATGTAAAAAAGAAAATTTGACCAATCAAAAAACATTACTTTTTAACACCTAGGTACTCACAGCACAAAGAGTCAAAAAAATCTCATTCATTTTATTTAGAAAACGCCCCATTTGAACCTTAATAGTTAATTTATTTAACATTTGAAAAATAAATTAGATGAAAATTTATGGAACCCCGCTCAAGAACCGCGAACCTCCATTTTTTGCCACGCCACCGTAGACCCCTGTTAAGTCTCCCGTAGACCCTTGAGGACTACCTGGACCACTTTGGGAACCAATGTTTTATAGCTATTATTATTACATAATTATATACCATCAAGCAATATAGCCATTTGTTGACTCTATTAGTTACCTATTCATATAAAAAGATGAAGATCCACTCTAGTTCTCCCGGATTTTAATTTTATCTTATGTTGGTTACATTAACATTATAAAGGCGAGAGTGTGTGTGTGCATGTGAAAGTGTTATTTGTGCATTTCAAGTTAAAAATTAATAAATTACTTCGACTGAGACTCGAGCTCAGCAGTGAGCCGAATATGGGTTGATGACGATATTCGATCAAGTAAGTCGCTGCTGTAAGCGGAGGTAGCTGCAAGTTCCGGGGCACGCACAGTTATTTGCCGCCGCCGCCGCAGTGCGCAGTAGTCAATAGACTGCATATTTTATGAGTCGAGACTTGATTCCGTTACATTGCCCTGAATTTACTAACCCCGGGATTATAAACCTTAACAAAAGGCTTTTGTAGGTGTAAACGACGTTTAATATTAATTTTTTAAACAATTTTTTTATTTATTAGCCGACGCCCGGCCGTTTCACCGACGTGGTTTCCGTTTCCGTAAGAATACGGAGATAAAATATAGCTTATGACACTCACAAATAACGTGGCTTTCTAGTGATAAAAAAATTTTGAAAATCCAGTGTCCAGTGTCCGAAAAAAAGACCATTAATTAAAATAAATGTATACTTCAACGCTCATTATTGTAAATGTTAAAATTCAATAATCACTTAGATACGTGTTATGTGGTTTAACAGCATTGCTGGCAGGGTAAGTTAAATAAAAAAAATAAAAAAAACGATTACAATAATTAGTGAGTAAACCAATATTCAAGGGTTATTTTTTTACACTTTGTGAGGTGTTGCTATCATAGCAACATTTCACAAAGGACTTTTGGAATAGTTCTTACGATTCCTTATGTTTGACAACGTCATCATATTCGAAGATGTTTAATCCTGGAGTGGTCATTACATAGTAATCTACGCATACAAAATGGAAAATATCTGAAAAACGGTTAGGCTTAGCTTATTGCGTTAGGTACTATGAAATTAACGTTTAAGAGATCCGTTTAGACTCGCACAAGTGCCTGTCACCAATCTATACTAATATTTTAAGCTGAAGAGTTTGTTTGTTTGAACGCGCTAATCTCAGGAACTACTGGTCCGATTTGGAAAATTCTTTCTGTGTTAGTTAGCCCATTTATCGAGGAAGGCTATAGGCTATATATTATCCCCGTATTTTTTCAGAAACAGGAACCACGCGGGTAAAACCGCGCGGCGTCAGCTAGTAATTGTATAAAGGAGCACCGCAAAGTGTAATAGACTACACTACTACTAGAGTTTTTTCTCCTGTAAAGTATTGCTCTGTTATCTATGCTATATGGGCCTTCTGCTTGGCCTGTCACTGTCAACTAAAAACACGCATTCGCCGGATACAAGTTAGTGTTAGTATTTTGTTTCGTTTGTTTTTATCAACAGTTCCCATTTCCCATAATTCCGCGCTATCTAGTTTCGACTTCGAGAGCGGCATCTTCGGATCTGCAGTGAACGCGATCGATTGAACTGTCGAAGTAAATAACCCAGCTCGGGGGATTACGACCGAAGTTCAGGTAAACGAAACGGGCAATGAATATTGTATGCTAAGGAGTTTACAGTCGGTTCAAGCTTTGTTATTAATAATACGCAATCCACGATTCGAGATATAACGGTACGTACAACTGTTTGTATTTGGAAACAAGAAATTCATACTGGGACCATCATTGGATCTATACTGGGACCATTTCTTTTTCTCATTTATATTAGTGACCTCCCTTGTTGATAAGGATAATCAGGAGATAGTTTTGTTTACAGATGACACATCGCTTATGTTTAAAATTAATAGAGGAGAAATTAATTATGATAATGTAAACAACTCTATCAAGAAAGTGGTACATTGGTTTGAAGCTAATAATTTAGCGCTCAATAAGAATAAAACAAAATGAATAAAATTTACACTACCTAACGTCCAGCAAGTAAAAGCCAATGTTAAGCTTAGTAATGATGAATTAGATTTGTTTGATACCACTGTGTTTATTGGAATTAGAAAGAAAGAAAGAAAGCTGCATTGGGGCTCATATAGCTTTATTGCGGAGTAGTAGACCTCCCGCGGTTTTCCGTGGGAATATAGGGATATAATATAGCCCATTGCTCGCTGATAATGTAGCTTTCTATTTACGAAATTTTGAATATGGGTCCTGCAGTGGACGTCCCTCGGGTGATATGACGATGATAAGGATGATTGGCTAATCGGTGGACTTAAGCTAAATATCGTGGTACCTAGCCTAGTGTTCCAAAAATAGAAAAAAATTGTTTGATTATGAAAACATATATTTACATAAATGTAAAATAGAAAGTAGGTACTGTAATTCCTCTCAACTAATTTAACTACAAAATATTAGTTTACCGCTAAAAGTTGAAGTAAGTTGAGTTGAAATAAGACGGGAAATTATAATATACCAGAGTTCTAGTAATCGGGAAAAGTTCACCTATTCATTAGGCAGGAAAAGCAACTAGGTAACTAACCTCAACTAACTAACGAATCTCCCTAGTTTCTGTCATTTAAGAAGTACTCATTTGCAAAGTTTCTTGAGATTAATTTGATAATCTCAGTTGATATTAAAGTCGACGTTCAGTCCAAAGTTAAGATACCACTTTCAACAGATGCAAGCTTTTAAGAAATTAAAGTTATCTTATTCCATTTGTTAAAGAATTCTATAATAATATCTTTTATGCTGTGGTCTAGACTTGCTTAATTAAGTAATTTGAATTTAGCACAGTTCAACTCGTACAATATACTGGAACTGTTAGAACAAAATGTGATTTAGGAAAATCAAAATTCTACGCGAACTAAGGTTGGGGTTCACTTTAAGGTTACAACCTTGAATTAATTGATGAACCCTTAAATAGGGGACTAAAGTCGAATCATCTAAGATTCTATATTGGACAAATATAGTGGAGCACTGTTTGCCCGCCAATCCGCATAGGAGCAGCATGGTGGGTCTAAGCTTCATATCTGCTATAAGGAGAGATGCCTGGCCCTGTAGTAGGTCTTTTAAATAAGGCTGATAATGATGGTGACTGCTAGTCTTAACTAACTATTTGATTATAATTCATTATAATAGTAGGAAAAAATAATAACATTCGATTATTATTTTTTCCCACTTTTACCCCCCCACAACAACAAACAGAGTTAGCCTATAATACAAAAAAAAAACTAAATTGAAATCGTTTCATCCGTTCGGGAGCCAGGATGCCACAAACAGACAGACAGACAAACACGTGAAACTTATAACACCCCTCTTTTTGCATCATAGGTTAAAAGTAGAGAAAATTATCTATGACAGTATATTGGAACTACTATTGGAACCCAATAAAACATTTTTACTTAGGGCTTGAATTTAGATCTTCCAGAACAAGCCACTAGACGAGCGAAGCAGTTAATTCTCAAATGCATTTGCAGTGTATATAACGCGAAACAATCCATTTGTAGCCAGATACAAACTACCGGCAATTCGAAGTTAATCAACGGTTCATAGCTGAAGGTGGGCGAAACTTTATAACCCTCCGAAATTGTGAGCGATGACTTATGACGTCAGGAACTGGGAGAGAGAATTAATGGTCTCTCGTCGTCGATTATACAGCCATTAGCATCACCTGGACCTTTGTGAGTTTAAAGACTTCCAGCGCTATTATTTATACGCCCGACCTGTTCCGTCCTAGTATTGAATGTTGTACTTTTAACGAGGTTTTACAGAAAATCATAGCTTTTTTTTGAATGTAATTTTTCTGGTGATTCGAATTGTAGTTTAAATTTTACGAATTTGGTTAATAAAACTATTCACGTTTTTCCAAGGTTTGTTTGTAAATTTACAAAGTATTATACAATATACTTTTTAAATTTACAAACTAAATAACTAGTTGACCCGAAAATCGTTTTTTGCCTTGCAAATTTTGTGGTGGATCACCCTTATCATTTAGGGGTAAGAAAAAATTCATAAAAATTTGGTTACAAACACAGCGATAAGAAAATTTTATATGTTAGATTGGAGTTAAATAAAATTAATAAAAATTTAAATTTAACTTTATAAGCCTAAACCCTTACAGTACAATAAAATATGAAAAATGTGCAAACGCAAGGCTCGCAATTTTAATTTCTTTCTTATTTGCAAATCACAGTCTACATACGCGCAACCGATTCTGATTGTAATCTCCCAATTTAAAAAAGAAAAACGTCTTACGCTGTAAGAACAACTTGTTCTACTTAAGTACATTTCAAAACAGTCGTCCAAAAGTTGCGAGCAAATCACTTAATCAGCTCCCGAAATATCCAAAAACAAACGCAAAGAATCTCGCAACTTGTCGCTCGCAACTCGCAAAGCCACTAAGCCTCTTTACCCCTGTCCCCCCTCTCCCACCACATACTTAACGGCAATTTCAAGTAAACCGCGCGTTATCTCGAATTACTTTAACTCCGCTCCCTGTGGTAGTGGGGACGTTGTTTACGACACCGTTTGTTATATTTGAAGTTTTGTTTCCAACGATAAGAGTTTTTATGACCTTTCAACTTTTTTGGCAGGTGTAAAATATTCATGGTTTTTTTTATTATCAACACTTTGGCTCACTGAGCTCGTGTCTTCTCTCAGACTGAGAGGGGTAAGGCCAAAGAGTCAACCACGCTGGCACAATGCGAATTGACAGACTTCACACACAGAGAATTAAGAATTTTTTCAGTAATGCAGGTTTCCTTGCGATGTTTTAGCTTCAGCGTTTGAGACACGCGATATTTAATTTCTTAAAATGCACATAACCGAAAAGTTGGAGGTGCATGCCCCGGACCGGATTCGAACCTACACCCTCCGGAATTTAATGACATACCTAATAAACTATAAATGTGTGAACGTTGTGAATATCTCTTAGTAGCTAAGCATTTATTTACTCTATTAATATATATTTATAAGGATGGAATTTGAGTATTAGCAGTTAATTTTTCTCAATAAATAATAAATAAATAAATCGGAGGCAGAGGTCATATCCACTGGACTATCACGGGTCTCATGGTTTATGATTTACTCGTCTAAAAAAACTGCAATTATCATCATCATCATATCAGCCTATTTTAACGGCGCAGTAGAGGGTCAGACCTCCCTCCTTGTAAGAGTGGGATATGGAGTTTTGACCCATCATGCTGTTCCAATACGAGTTAGTTAGGGTGATAATATTTCTTTAATTACCGGTTTTTTTCCAAAATTTAACATTTCAGTGAGTCAAATTGTTAATAGAGTTCCCAAAGCAATAAGAGATTAACATTTTATAATTAGTAGATCTACTATTAAGGGAAACTGTCCATAGTTTATAGTGACAGTTACAATTTAAAAAAAAGTTGATAAGATTTAGAACCAAAAAATTTATTTATTTTAGAATTTAAACAATACGTTGTATCCATTAAAACTCTAATATAGTATTCACATACAATGTGATGTACAATAAAGGTGAAAGTTTGTGTTTTAGGGTGTGCAGAACCGATTAGGCTGAAACTTAGAACGGAGATAGATTACACTATCTACTTTATACCACGCGATACTTTATATCTCGAAAAAATTCATGGTTCCTGCGGGATTTGTGATAAACCGAGTTTCACGAGAACGCAGTCGCGGGCGTTTGCTAGTAGATAATGAAATATATACAAGGCATTACATTCGTAATTTCCTTTTATTGAACGTCGTCTAAAAATGCGTCAAAAGTATGTCTAAAAATGCAATTTTATATTTAAATAAATTACTTATGCGTATTACATTGATATGTATGTTATTTTTTTTTGCTTAAATGCCAGGTTATATCGGTTGAATAAGTTATGATAATATTATTATAAAGTATAATAATATTATCATAACTTATTCAATATGAAATATACAAGAGCAATCGACACAATACACCTGGGTTGGACCAAGTTTGGGTGAAACTTAAGGTATATTTGATTAGGGTCCCACAGGCCCTCCTTGTAGCACTCCGCATATTCTTTTTATTTGCTTCACTAAAACGAATTTAAACTACGCCCTACGAAGAGCATTTTAATATTTCATATTTACAGACAAAGCTTTCGTTGTTTTACTTCAAGTACTAAATTTGAAAGTTAATACCGAAGCTAAAGTATCTCTTGCTCTTAGAATTTAAATATTGGATTAGGTTAAAGCAATAAGTAAAGCAAGTCTGTGAAGTACCTGAAGATACCATTTTGAAATGAAATTAATGAACTTGAGAATAAACTCTTTAACTGAGATAGTAATGTGATTCGAAATGAAAAAGACGTTTCTTGTAGTATTATTATATATTTGCCTATGTCTGTATTATTATATACATATTTGCCTATTTAAGTGGTAGAAATCTGTAGAGGAAAAGTCAAAACTTGTGAATCTAGTTGTCAGAAACTTAACAGAAGGTGGTGAATACGGTCCTAAGTGTCCTAATATCTAACAATATATTATCAGCCTGTTAAGACAACCAGACCACAAAGTATTTACATATATACAGGATGCTCGGGAGCATTCCCCATAACTTCAAAATGTTGACGAGTGTACTTATAGGAGCCGAACTGCATAACTATTTATTTTTAACTAAAAAAAAACTTTTTAGGATTTCATACAAAGTAATTCAAATAATTCCGACTATCTATGTAACACACGCCTTTATTTATCCTTGCATTTTAAAATACGTAATCGTAGTGGTAAGTCTGTTGATATCGGCGAGATATTGCAACTGGTACTCCGCACTTCACTAGTAAGCTACTTCATGATATTTATCAATGAATATGCTTGGCTAGGTCATAATATAAGGATTCGATATATGTGACACAATTTATGATTTGTTACACCTAAACTATTCATTTTAGAACACATGTTCCTTAGACATTTTTAATTAATTTTCCCTAAAGAATATAACCCTAGAGTTATGGGAAATACTCAGAAGCACTCTGTATATAGCTGTCGCCTAGACTAAGAGTAAACTTACATTGCTTAAACGTAAACGTTGCCTAAAGGATTAAAGTAGTTAGTTATCTTGAGAGATAGATCAAACAAAGGCCCGATAACTCTAAAATTATAAAGCACACCGTTACTGCTTAAGTATTTACGAGGAGGCAGTATCGTGATAATAGCTCTCGTAAAATAAAATAAATAATTAGAGCCGCGGCGAAGTCATGAATTAGTAATCCTTGCTACGGAGACTAGAGACGGGGAAACGTCACACTTATCCGCTTTAATATTGTGGAACTACGAGCAATGATAATTTTATACTATAGATCGATTACGTCCCTACAAAATCACCGCAAAAAGTGAGCCGAATAATAGGCTACAAAACTGAACTGAATTTTGTCTTTAATTCCATTATTTATTTATGTATACAGTGTGTTATAGGAAATACCGTCCGGCCCTTAAGGGTGTACTTAGGTATCGTGTATACATTATTTTTATGCAGTCCTTATTTTTAAAGAAATACATTTTTTTCCCTGCACGAAATTAACATAAAAAAATACAAAATTATAAAAACTTACATGGCAACACAAAAGTTGAGATAGGTTAATTATTAGTAGGCATTACTACAAAATAAAAACGCCGCCAACTATGTTTTGTGCTGCGTTTACACGTTTCTATACAAAGCGGTATTGAATGGGCAAGTAAACACACAAGTACACACAACAAGTTGATGGGTTTGTCAAGGTGCTTTATCATCTTGTGCTATGTACAAGTATGCATGCGTGCTTGCATAACTGGCGTGTTGTGATGTGTGTAAACACGAAAAGTTAATTTACGCAGATGAATTAATGGTTAGTGGATCATTTTCCACATTTTCCACTCCTTGAACATACATTACACCAGAAACTATCACTTTTACTCTGGAACACAGTAATAGCTCTGTCGCAAATAGATCTACTACTACTAATTTTATATAGTTTTTACACTTCCTGAACCCACAACTTGACATTGTAGACGATATTGAGGTATTATTTGTTTAAATAACGTTCGTTGGTGACCACAACTAACATTAAGATGTGGGATTTTCCTCTATTGAGCGCCATATTTTTCGTAACATAGTAATACATCTAACAGTTTTTCACATCATTGACTACGAGTATTATCTCCCAAAAATTGATTTTTTAGAGAATGATATAGAAAACATATTTTATACAACATATTAAATCTTACTGTTTATAATATTAGTTTAGATTCTCGACTAAAAATTGCTGGTCCTTGAGATAAGTAAAATTCTGAATCCGCCACTGTTTTCGCATTTGATCAAATTGTTCCCACCGCAGTGGAAGCAAATAAATAACGCATTTTAACTGCTCCTACAGAACCCACTGGTTATTTCTCGCCTGTTCGGATACAATGATTACATACGGCCGCCTGCCGTATATCGCGTATATCGGATAATGTATGCCGCGTAAATTTTAAAAACGATATTGTACTCGTATCCGAACGTTTATTATGACTCGGCGGAATGTGCTGTGTTTTTAGTTGAGTTTTTAGCTATTTCCGTTTTATTTATTTTAAAGCGAACGTGGCATCGTTTCCGGTTTCAATGTTAACATTTATATGAATAACTCGATTTCGTTTCTGAGTAAATTTCGCGTCATAGTAGTAAATTTTACGTAGTTTTTTTTCCTCAATTGTAAAAAATATTAAACTCGTAAACTCAACTTTATTTGGATTCACGCTTTATTATTTCCAATTTCACTAAACCAAATTAGAAAATAAATAAATTAGCTTACAAATTAAACTCATGTCAAGCGTAAATAAGCATTTTACAAGTAAGCGTATTTCGCCGGTGACTGTTTTCCATAGGGTATGATTGACGGTATACTGAAAACTATTACCTACCAATAAAAAATAGTATACCATAAAATATTACATACCTACTACTGCACTAAAATAATTGTATGGTATCGTATAAACTTATGTATAGTTTAAGTTTTCGTTAGGATAACAAAATAATTACTTAAGTTAACTATTTTAACATTATGTAAGAAAGTAAAACCTACAAATGTTGCTGAAACTACAATATAGAAAATCCAACGAAAAAAGATTCATTAACGAAGCGACCTTTCATCCAGGTCTTAAACATATATTATTAATGTCAATGGTTGACCATCGTTTCAACGATCCAATTAATTTCTCAAATGAATTAATCCAAACAAGTGTGTATTGTCCCTCGAGCCATTCAACCCTTGCCTTTGTTTAATGACCGCGGGGTTGAGTTCTGACAGGCAGTTTATTCGCGCCGGCGACTTATCGCGGGATGCGGACACAGTTCACGGCTAATCAGAAACGTTCGAGATTCTGCTGCCTCGTTACGTTTCTCGTTCCGCTTTATATAAAAACTTTTTAAATGTCTACCACTTTATGTCAATAAAGAAATAAAAGTGTGAGTCAGCTCCGATGCACGAATGGAGTTTACTCTTTTAGATCGATAGTTTAAATAGGTATATGTTGCCCCGCAGCATACACTATGAACTTCTCAATACTTACGCCTGAATTGTGACAGTGTACGGTGAAAGGTGCGCAGAATAGGTTGCGCACAAAAACGTAAACTGTCTAAATAGGTGTATGTTGCCCCGCAGCATGAACTATGTACGTCTCAATACTTACGCCTGAAAAGTGAAAGGTACATACAACAATACGTTGTGCACAAAAACGTAACGCTGACATTCGTCTATCGAATTTTACTGCTTATATTTTTTTCATACCGGGGGCTATATAATATGAAAAATCGATTCATAAGGAGTAAACTCCAATAGATAATTTAACGACTTTCATATGGGTGTTTGTTACACCATCAGCTTATTTTTAGCTCCCGACACAAAAAGAGGGGTGTTATAAGTTTGACGTGTCTGTCTGTGGCACCATAGCTCCCGAACGGATGAAGCGATTTCAAATTAGTTTTTTTTATTTTAAAGGTGACTTATGTGCGAATGTTTTTAGGCATGTTTGATGAGAATCGGTTGAGCCGTTTAAAAGTTGTGGGGAGTAAAAGTGAAGATAATTTCATGATCTTCGGGGGTTTTTCAAAATTTTCAATTTTATGATATTCATGGCCTACCACAGGGTTAGGCCTAGGCGGACGGTCTCAGGCCTCTCTTAGGCTTAGGCAGGTGATGTAACATAGTGCTAACTATTTTCACCCATATGTTACCCATTTTCGTAGAGGTACACCAATGGGACAAAAGTTGCTTTTATTAAATTAAAATAGTTATTTACACACTATTGTAATAAATAGTAGAATTCCGCAATTTTACCCACGTAATTCCTGTTCACGTAGGTATACGAATATAAAATAAAGTTTATATTACTCCTTGATAATTAAGCTTTCTCTTGATGAATTTTTAAAATCGGTGCATTAGTATTATAGCCTATTAAATTCAAACAAACAAACTAACTATTAAGTTTAGTTTCTCTTCGAAATCGAATCAGAAATGAGGAGATCCGCCGACAAATCAAAATCACAGACAGCTCAGCGAGTCGCGAAACAGATGTGGCAATGAGCAGGGCACATAGTTCGAAGAGCCGATGAACGTTGGGGTCCCACCTGCACCGGAAATCGTAGTGTTGGTCGAACACGCACTAGGTGGGCAGGTTGCAGAGAGCCGTTGGATGCTGGCGGCTGGAGACCGTTTGTCTGTAAGTCTATACAAAAGGCCTATGTCCAGCAGTGGATGCCCATCGGCTGTTAATGATGATGATGAAACATTCAAATCTTTCCTCCTTACAATATTAATATCGATAACATACATACAAATTACAACACCAAAGCGATTCAATAACAGAATAGCAATCAAAATTCTAACAGGTCGATTTTTCCAATACAATTACCATGACGTATGATGAATCGGCACAAAACGCTTTTTCATTAGCATTTCGTAACAAAAAAATCAATTTATTCACAAGGGAGGGAATAAAAGAAATGCATCGACCTAACATTAATCAATGTGATTCAGTGAAGGCTTTTTACACTAACAGTAAAAGAAAGACAACGTTAAAAATAGTACTATAAGGTTCTCCAGCGAAGGGTTGCCTAGGAGCAAAGTATCAGAAGTTATGATTTTTCTTGACATCCCGAAGAAAATTTAAAAAAAAATGCATTTTAAACTTTGATGATCGATGGTGTGGGCCTTTGAAACGTGCCACCTTCCCAAAACCACCATGGCCCCACTTAATAGTTGCCTACTATTTGTTTTTATTTACTACTTATTTTTAGAAATTAAATATCACGTGTCTAACACGGTGCAGGAAAAACATCGTGAGGAAACCTGCATACCTGTAAATTTTCTCAATTCGCTGTATGTGTGAAGTCTACCAATCCGCATTGGGCCAGCGTGGTGGACTATTAGCCTTAACCCCTCTCATTCCTAGAGGAGAGTCGAGCTCTGACAGTGAGCCGAATATGGGTTGATAATGATGATAATGATGATGATGCATTTGTAAAATGTATTCAGGTCTAAAAGAAATCTAGAAAAACCAACCGTTAACATGAGTAGGTAAGCCAAAATTTTAGGCGATTTCGCTAGTTTACAATTTACCAACACTCAATCTAACGACTAATTAGATATTGGGTTCGATTGCGCTTGTAGGTTTTCTATCTGTCGTACAATTTACCCGGAAAGTCAAAAGTCAAATTCAAAGTAAAAATTCATTTATCTCCTATTATTTATTATTTATTAATTAGGCCTAGTTTACAAGTAATTTAGGTTATGTTATTAGATGTGATACCTTTTACCTTTTCTGCTTTTAGCTCCGTTGTCATGCTATGATTAAATACGAGAATCTACAAATCCTATATACCGCACTTTTTACATAAAATATATGAACGAACAAACGAAGACACGCATTGTATGTTTGTTACGAAACTATTTTGTTTAATATATAATAATTAACATATTCATAATGAAGCGCGCAGAACAAAATTATAACAGCAAGATAAGCTGAGAATCTGAAATTATTACCTAAACGCCGACACACGGTCTGCTCATGAATAATTTAATTGCCTCGCTGCAGTCCAAATAGAGGTTAACAACCCTTAGTTGACATCAGATGCTCATTTTCTAAAAGCCTGGAGGCTCAGGTCCAATTTGGTGTGGTAAATTGCTTAAAGCTTATGCAAGCGGGGCTTAGATTTAGAGTGTGGAAACCACGTTTCGGCGAAAATTTTGAGACGCCTTCAGGCAGTAATTTCAGTAGATCTCTCTGCTTTCTGGTGGATTAATCCGATGGTTGCCTGAAACCGCACAGTAGGAGCTGCTGTATTAATCCTAAAGAACAAGTTATTTGTTGTAGTGGAAGAAGCAAACAAATGGCCCTCCTTTTAAATGGAAATTCGTCTTTGCTAATTTTGGGCTAACTTGTAAAGATTAAAAAAAAATAACTCTGAAAAGCCATACAAAATATAACCTCCGGGTGTATAAAATCATTAACATCATAATAATAAATATCAATAAATTAACAAACAATATATATTAATAAGTTACCAAATATTCGGGAACGGTTCCCCAAAGGAGAATTGTAGCGGAAACTGGCTTAAAAAGTGACATTAACGTCGCTTAATTAATTATTAACCAGTTTTGAGCCAACTCAATTATATTTAACGCCGATCCTTTAATTTTAAAGGTGGTATTAAGGACACAACAGAACTTTGTTGAGGTGATAAAATAAGGGTGTTGACTCGAGCTTTGGTGTTATTATTTAAGTTAGCAGCAGCAAAAGTTAGTTTAAACATAATTATTGTAAAACATATTATTTTTTGTTAGCAGTAAACTTGAAAAATAAGCTAATGATTTGAAACTTATTTCGTGGTTGTTCATTATGAATGAAACAGCCAAAAACGAGAGGTTGTTAAAGAAAAAAGAACAAGAAAGAGGGTAGATCGATTCTGCCCCTAACAGCTGACTTCACTTCTCATCGAAATTCAACATTCGAAAAATAAGAATACTCATTGTGAACAGATTTTATTCGGTTCTTACTAATAGTTAAAATGGCTTGCTAAACTTGAAAGGAGGAATCCAACCATCGAATTCTTTCATATTAAGTGATTTATTTCGTTGTATTATACATAATCAAATATAAGAGTTAGATAAAGAATTTCTTTATAATTGTATAATATAATTCACTCACTCAATAATTTATGGCCGGTGATAAAAATAATCCAATATAAAACTACATATCTAGTCTTTTACTGATAGATTTAAGTATAGTCTTAGAACATAGATTTGAATAACATTTAGAATTTACTTATTATATGTATACGGTTATAAGTGAGAGCCGTGATAGTCCAGTGGATATGACCTCTGCCTCCGATTCCGGGGGCGTGGGTTCGAAACCGGTCTGGGGCTAGCACCTCCAACTTTTCAGTTGTGTGCAATTTAAGAAATTAAATATCACGTGTCTCAAACGGTGAAGGAAATCATCGTGAGGAAACCTGCATACCAGAGAATTTTCATAATTCTCTGCGTGTGTGAAGTCTGCCAATCCGCATTGGGCCAGCGTGGTGGACTATTAGCTTAACCCCTTTCATTCTGAGAGGAGACTCGATTTCAGCAGTGAGCCGAATATGAGTTTATAATATTAAAAAATAAATGGATTTCAGCAAGAAAGAGTAGGCCGATTTGAAAAATGGTCCAAAACGCTTTACAAATGTCTACGATTGTAACAATCTTCAGCCAATTGCCGTGAAGCGGGGCCCCGCGGGAAATCTTCCGCTTGCTTGCAGCTGAAATAACACTTTGAAGAGACTTCCTCCAATGACAGTCTACGGAGAAATAATTATTCTTGTGCAATTTACAATAAGCTCTTTATAAAGCTTAAATTACTCGAGTCTATTTTTGTCAGGAAGATATACAAAAATGAAGAATTTTAATAAAGTCTTTTAAATCAAAAATTTATTCCTAAACTATCGGACGCCCGCGACTTCGTCCGCGTGAAACTCGATGTAAACTTTCAACTACCTACCCTACCTACCTTACCCTACCCCTACCCTACGTTAAATTTTTTCCTGAAATTTCTTTGCTATAAACCTCACGGAGCCCGAGACCTTTCCAACGAATGCAAAACCGTGGAAATCGGTTCGTGCGTTCTGGAGTCATAGCGTCAGGAAGGAAAACCCGACTTATTTTTATATAGTAGAGATATCAGATAAAGAAAATTATTTAATCGTCCTCATGACGAATCAGCATCGGCAATTACAAAGATAGAAATGAGGACAGTCAAATGTTTTTTTACACACACACTACATCATTTAAAATAAATAAGTTATGAAATGACATGCGTTTTCTACCTTCATTACTAATCTCTTTGTCGGTAAACACTACAAAAGGCTGTAGCATAGTTATGAGTAGTTTTTATAGTTCTAAATGATTTATCTACATTGTAGAATAAAAAAACAATAATAAAAGACGATAATCAGTTGCTATATTTAATACTAGCTGACGTCGCGCGGTTTCACCCGCGTGGTTCCCGTTCCCGTAGAAATACAGGGATAATATATAGCCTATAGCCTTCCTCGATAAATGGGCTATCTAACACTGAAAGAATTTTTCAAATCGGACCAGTAGTTCCAGAGATTAGCGCGTTCAATCAAACAAACAAACAAACTCTTCAGCTTTATTATATTAGTATAGATAATTAGCAACTTTATACTAAGGAACAATGAAATGCCTTCCCTAAAAAATATACTTTCAAATAACTAGTACCTAACTCAGCACTAATAAGTAATTTGCAAACTTACAAACATGCATAAACATTCCACTCAAAAATTATCGATAATAGTTTTATGACTGTGATAAAAAGATGTAGTAAGCAAATTCCAATGAAAATATACCAAATATTGAGATGAAAATATTATCCATGGGTAGTTTTACATAACCAGCTGCCCGTGCGAAAAGTGGAAACTACTACAATTTTGGACTGTTATAACATTTTTCAACCAATTTCTATACATAAAGTACGTACATCGAGCGCCCTCTGGGAAATCTTCACGACTTGTTGCCGCGCCGAAATGTTCGCTGTATTCCCAAAAAGTGGACGCCATTTTATTTTTGGATAATTTACCGAAACGTGTTAAATTGTACCTGACATTTTTGATGTTGAAACATGGTTTTGTTTAATATACGAATTTATTTTGTAACAATAATTCATTTCTGTTAGTTTTAATTTAGCTTTTGTGTTTTGTGGTTTTAATGTTCTTTGACCCAAAAATATATTTTTGAACAGATAATGATTTTTTTGGGAACCAAACAAACCCATAACTCGCCAACTAGCGTTCAAGGAGCAGCTATTTATGTTATAGCTCCAAATTCTCCTCACAAAATTGGTCTGTCTTGACGCTTTCAATAGACGTTTTTTTCTAAAAATAACACCTACTTTCGTTTGGAATTGAAACTTGTGTGTAATCATAACACTGAGTCGAGCTAAGGATTTTCAAAATAATAAGAAATTCCGTAGCGCCAACATAATAATGTTTTCCAAGAAAAGTGATTCATACTAACTTAGCATAAGAATAACATCGAGTTAGATAAACGAATTCCAGAGCCAAAATTATGTTGAATGTTAAATAATGTTGAAAGGTAAAATATAGGTTAGAGGTTAAATTTATTTTTAATTGAAATTTGACGAAAAATTTGCGAGAAAGGGACCTATTAAACGGTTTTTAAAGAAGCTTCTTAACCCTATACCCGTAGTCACTTGTCCTGGGCTCTTCTCGGAGTTCTAAGATATTCGTCTCCCAAGGAGCCCGGTTTGGCAGACTTCACAAACGCAGAGAATTAAGAAAATTCTCTGGTATGCAGGTTTCCTCACGATGTTTTCCTTCACCGTTCAGACACGTGATATTTAATTTCTTAAAATGCACACAACTGAAAAGTTGGAATTGCATGCCCAGGACCGGATTCGAACCCACACCCTTCTGAATCGGAGGCAGAGGTCATATCTACTGGGCTATCACGGCTCTTAGATATTAAAAATGAAAAAGAAAGCAAAGCAAAGATAATTATAATTGCCTAAAAAGGAACATCGTCATTTCTGTCAATAAAATCCGATAATGAAATAAAAAAGTTAAACATTTTTACCCTAAACCCTCCGACCCGAAATGTTACAGCGTTCCTTATGTGTTCCCTCACACATAAGGAAGGAGGCTTGGTGATCTAAAAAGGCGTTTCAATGTAGGCAGAAAATGCTGATTTCTCCAGATGAGTTCTATTACACAGAGCCTTACAACTAAAACAACATACAACGGAAGGCAAACTTCCTCAATTATTCTAATATCAACACATATCGTTTATTCAAGAGCGGTCGAAGGATATGCACAGAAAACACGTTTCCGATATTCGATGTTCGACTTCCAACATGAATTCTAACGCTACGAATGGAGATACTCCCGTTATTCCAACGAGAAACTGAGGAAAGCATGCTATATCGGTTTTTCGAGCTGCGAAATATACCCGTAAAAAATATAAAGCGTACTGTATCTTTCTAATCTCGAGCGAATATTTTTAAGCCGCCTTTACACTCTGACGCATGTTCGTCGTGATTTTTGGAATTTGGTTAATACATATCTACCAAGAATATTTATTGAGAAGAAAAAGAACCGATAGATATAATATTTTTTGGTATTTTATACAAAGCGAAATTTATTAATTAGAAATAATTAATAAAATGTAACTATTAAAACAGACATTGACTAAAACTATAAAATTAAAATAAATTAAAACTAATACTTTGGTATTTTTTGATATTCCACAAATTACAAAGTACACAAAACTTAAAACATGAATTCCACTTAGATTTAATTAAAAACTACAAGTCTTAGAGCAATGATAATTTAATTGTAGTATTGTAATTAAAATAAGAATAACTAAAATATTAGTTATTCATTTAAAAGTAGTATACTTTATAGTGCTATAAGTAAAATGTTTGATGTTATGTGCACAAACGAAAAAATGCTGGGTTATTTTCATCAATAAAAATCTCGAACATGATCGCACGTGTAGAGCCGGCATATCTTTCTAATCTCGAGTGAATATATCGGCCTAAGTTACGAGTGATCTCAAAATAGAGTGCCATTTTTGATAGTCAATGTATGGGAGGATATGGGGGGAGATGCAAGATAGAAAGTAGTATTTATTGCTGCGAATAAAAAACGGATTTCGGCGCAAGTTAATATGAACGAAAAAAAGTGTTAGATTGGAATATATAGCTTCGGGTTGATATACGGTTATGTGGTTGAGTGGGAATGTTCTTTGGCGAAGCAGCCGCGGGGTCGGGGCGGGCTTAATGCAGAATATGTGTAAAATATTACTGTATATGTTTTACGCTTGAGAGATATATAGCTATGAATGTATCGATATCACATACGGTATGTAAGATATTATATTCTTTGGGTTTTTGAAGAATTCGAGGGTATTTGAACAAAAATTTCTTTGTTCGCTCGTTTGCTATATTACGAATAGTCGAAGCTAAAGTGTTTTTCAGTTAGCATGGGTACGGTTACAGTCGCCTGTATGACGTTCATAACACGTACTATTATCGTGAATTGCGGCAAACTTTCAAGAGTGAAACGATTTGTCATCCGCACCATCCTACATGAAAGGAACTGTAGGGCATTAATTTCATATTTTTTCACGTGTTAACAGTTGAGCAATATTTTACTGTGTTTCGTAAAACAAGTGCCTAGTAGTTTGTTCATAACTGTATTGGTGCATTTGTTTAATTTTAATGAATTTGTTAATAAATTTTACTATTCTTAGAATAGTTGTGAGTTATAATTTTATTTCAACGCTTCGTCGTTACCAACCCATGTTCGGATCACTGCTTAGCTCGACTCTCCACTTAGAATGAGAGGGTTTAGGGGTTATGAGAGGGTTAAGACCAGTGACTGAAACAACTATCGGAACAATAATAATTTTATTATTGTTCCGATAGTTGTTTCAGTCACTGGTCTTATAGCGACAAGCTTCGACCAACACCTTAAGAAACTTTCGCTTAACTGTTGGATCAAGAGGGATACAGAAGGCAGTGATTGTTGAAACGGCGCGTATTGTGAAGAGGTTCCTCACTCTGGAGCTGTGACCACCGGTTGCTTGGGTACTCAAACGTTCCGCAGCGGGGGGGAATTTGTATTTTATCAATATTAATAAAAATTAAAAAAAGATAAATATATAAATAAGACATAAAATTAATGTTAGTAATGTAAGATTTATTTATAACCAGTGGCATTCGTTGCATTTCTATGTACTAATTCAGCAACCTTCTACGTGTTTTACCAAAGTTTCACGCAGTCGGAATTATGGTTTAGGAAAGTTTATAGGTTATGTTCATAGTTTGCACTAAGTTCACTCATTTATTTAATTTATGTAATTTTATTTGATTTTTATACTGACACTGTACTTATTTTAAATTTCAATATCTTTTTATTTTATTTTTAGAAATGATTCTATCCAAAATATTTCGTTGACGTATGCTAGATGCCTCATTAGCGCATTGCGTTATGTTGCGTCGACGCTGCGACGTTTTCTATATATTTTAGATGACATGCTATATTAAAACAAATCGTCGAGCAACGTTTTACCGGAGCTCCGTTGCTACAATAAACATTTTCATTTGTTTCTATCCATTGTTGAGACTGACTAGACCTCCTCTTGCACAGCGACGTCGTGCATCATTGCAACATAGATTTGGCATACAGTGTATCGATGCCACGAAACGCACTAAGGGAAATGCCTTTTAGTGCGTTACGTCTAACACTGTCCGTCGTAGCTCCGCTGAAAATTCTTGATGTCAATTAAAATATATCTAAAGCGACGCTACGCTGCGCCGTCCCAACGTAATACAACGTGCTAATGAGGCATCGCTCTAATGAGGCTACTTACGTACCTTGTATGTGCCCAGGTGTTCCACGACGCAAGGCAGGCTGGCGTCGCGGCCCAACGCCACCGTCACGTTGGGGATAGGCTCCGCGAACCGCGGCTCCTCTGTTAGCACTGCGGGAGAAAACATTGTATTTAAACACTAGTGGGAAACTGATTGCATTTTTAGTAATTTTTGTGGATATCTTTATAGACTGTGATAGCCAGACCTAAGATACGAAGGCTAAAAGTTCATCAGTCTATGCTTATAGTAAACGAAACAAACAACAACGGACGCTAGTGACTTCGTCCGCCCTTAGACCTCCTTAATCTGATCGCAAAATCCGTTCTTAGCTGATACCTACTAACTATAAAACTACCTCCCTGCCAAATTTAATTTTTGTATGTCAAGCGGTGTTCGAGAGTAGCCTGTCAATATATATATATATAACAGTATAGTATATGTAAGACAAAATATTAATTTGTACAAACGAAAAGGCGATTTAAACCCACGTCTTACTATACACGGGCATAAGTTAGTTATTTCTGCATATCGTCTCCAAAGAGTAAAAAAATCTTTTGTAGGTTTGGGTGTACTCTTCTATAATAAGATCCCCAAGACTGTGATGGACCTGCTTATGCATAGCTTTAAGCAATGTGTTAAAAAACATTTGCTTAGTCGAGGTTACTACAACATTGATGAGTTCCTTAAAGATAAAAGCGCTTGGAGGTCATTGGATCAGCTTCCACCTTCACACAGGAAATAAAACTATAAGAAATTGTAATTGTTATCAATTGTAAATTATAATACTGTATGACTTTTTCAAAAGAGCAACTGTTGAGTTTCTTGCCGGTATCTTCTCAGCAGAACCTGCCTTCCGAACCGGTGGTAGAATCTTTACAAATAGTCGACTGACGTGTCAAAAGTGCTTGTAAACTGAGCCTACTTGAAATAAATGATTTTTGATTTGATTTGATTTGATTTGAGATTTCGTCGTGAGTGACCTTTCACATTTATATATTAAGATAGGTATGGATAGTAAATAGGTACGGTAGCGTCTATCATAGGCTCTCCTTCTGTTGTATGAGTTTATCTTGGAAGCTAAATTAGGACCACTTCCTGATGTTCGATTTAGCTCTCATTGGATATAGTTAATATATGATAACAACGCAAAGGAATTTGTCTGATTACATAGCCTAACAAAAAATTACCGTCATATTTACCCAAAATATCAAATTAGATAAGTACTTGAACTTTTCTCGCGAACTACACTATCTGTTGATGTAAACCGCCTAAAAATCCATTCAGCAGTTTTAAAGAAGGATCTGTTTGTCGCCGAGAGCATAATGATTGTGGCAATACCCCCCAGGTTTATTAGCCAAGGGGGTAAAGTTGCCACTGCAATAAAATAGTAATATTTAAACACGAATGTTTGTATAGACGTACTCGTATGGATGTTTGTTATACTGTCTGTCTGACGAAGCCGCGAGCATCCGCTAGTCACACTAATATTATGAAGGCGAAAGTTTGTGTGTAAGTGTGAAAGTGTGTAAGTATGTTTGTTCCTCTTTTACGCTGTGGCTACTGAAGCCGATTGGGCTGAAATTTGGAATGGAAATTTTACTCTGGATTAACACATAGGCTATTTTTCATCACGGAAAAATCCTTGGTTCCCGCGGGATTTGTGAAAAATCATTTATCCACGCGGATGAAGTCGCGGGCGTCCGCTAGTAATTTATATAATCGACTGCCGAACTTGATTTTTTTTTGCTAATATGTGTAAGAGCTATTTATGAATAATAAAAATTCATGAGCACACTAAGCCAATATGCATAATCCCTGCACCGAGTCGGCTGCGTCTCTGCACGACGTTAAGCCGAATTAATTACGACAAGATCAGCTTGATACTGAGATGACAGATGACATGATAGCTTCTGCTGCATTCAATTACCATCATTTTACATATTTAGAACTAGAACAATTTATTTAATTTATAATTGTCTTCAAATCTTAAAACGTATTATGTCCATAACAAAAATGTCCTGATTTGATTTTGATTACGTTTTATTTATATCCATATTAACATTTCCTGGACTTCCATGACCCTACGTCCTTGGTTACAAGTCCAGGACTCTGCTTGGAGTTTTTCTCTCTACCACGCGATGAACCCGGCACTCGCATGGTGAATCCATAGAATGCTAATTTATGTCTCTTTTTCAAGAAATATTTATTAGATATACTAACTAGCAAAACTTCACGGTTTCACTCACTTAGTTTCCATTCCCATGGGACTACGGAGATAAAATATAGTCTTTGTTACTCCCTCTTATTGTAGCTCTCTTTCTATTGTTAAAAGAATTTTTTAAATCTTTTAAATTTTTTAAAAGTTTTTGAGTTTATTCGTTACCTACAAAAAATACAGATCTTTCCTTAATAAAAATAAGTACAAATTATTTGCTGACTCGGCAACTTTTTTTTCTTTCATATAAAAATACTAGAACCTTGAATTGGAGTGGGAGTAACACTAACATTAATTTATTAGTACAGTTCTTAGCATTTTGTACACTGAATAAGTATCTTACAAAATATAGTTTTCATGAAAAAAATCGAAACAATCTGCAAGTACCGTTCAGGCAGATCGTTTTTTAAATTAAAATCAATGTTACAAAATTATATTTTTACAATTTGACTTTAATTAAATATTTTATTATTTTCATTACTTAAGAATTTCAGTATTGGTATAGTTATGGTAATTTTACTTTCATTCAAATTAACATGCAGCATGTATTATTAATTGGAACATTTAAATTATATTACTTAATTTTAAAATATTTGCACGCCTAATTCGTGGCAGAACATGTTTGGACCATTGTTTTTATTGTATATGTTGTTGTATGTTTTAGCAAATAAATTATTATTATTATTTTGATGAGAAGTATTAGAATCTCAAAAAATATTTCGTGGTTGTTCATTATGAATGTTATTTAAACGGGTACATACCACGATAAAAATCTCGTCTTTTTTTTTAGTCTTTTTATCGTGGTATGTACCTACCCGTTTAAATAATATTCATATTTTTTTAGTGTGTAAGTTTTTTTTTAAAAAAAGAATACCGGTTAATATTGTCTTGCAATTTTTTGCTGTAGTTCTTCTCTACATTATTTCCAACGCTTTGGCGGAACTAATAAGTCTTTGCACACAGCTACATTTTTGTCGAGAATGTCTTAGCTAATATTATAAAGATATCATTTTTGGTTTATTTGTTACGATATAACTGTAAATAATTCGACTATTTTAATTGTAGTGCGCCTCACATTACATGTAATTTGCCATTGTATCATACTATTCGGCTTCGTTTCACAGCGCAAACTGATTAATATAGAGCCCCAATAGCTCAACACGTTCGCTGTGATACGAGGTCAATTGACCTCGTGCGTCTTCAAGAGTTACGAGGTCGATGGACCTCGTACCGCACCACATAAAGTTTTGGTATGAGGTCAAAAAACCTCGTACAGCACCAGAGGAAAGTTCAGAAATATCAGTGCCGCAGCGAACAGTGAGAGCAGTCTCATCACCGAGGGGTGGTGGAGGGGCCTAGTTGAACTGTTGTCTTACCCATTCCTAATACAGTCTTTCCTGACTAGTTGGAAGGGTATGAAATTATTGGTCATATTTAAAAGATATGGCAAATATTCTTTTAAGCAAAATAGTCGCGTTTCAATGGCACTCATTACTTGACAGTGGCAAAAAATGTAGCCATCAGTCAAATTTGACTTCAAAGCTGCAATCTTATATCGTCTCGCTCACAAATTATCCGCTCAACGAGCTTAAGCGCTAAATTGTTATAAATTTAAATATACATAGGGCTTAATAAAACAAGCCATGTAGATTTAACTTTAAGTTTTCGACTTTACTTACCACCATTAAATCATGACTTATGTTGACATTTCAGAAGTAGGTAGGTACGTGTAAACTAAGCCTGAATTTTGTTTTTTTCGAATTTTGGTACTAAAGTTCTTGTTAATTAAACACAACTGCGACTGTCGCTCTTCAAAATTACTGTTGGTAAAATGTCGCCGCGTGCAATGTTTGAGCTCGTTGCGAGTAGATAATAAAGAATTTAAAAGCATCTCTTTCCATAAATATTTCTCACCGGCTGGGAACTTTGTCGTTGACAGGCGCCATTTTTTATTAAATATGAGACAACACTAGAAGTCTCTCTTGTAAATAGCTATCAACATAATAACAGTTTTTTTTATTCTTTACAAGTTAGCCCTTGACTACAATCTCACATAATGGTAAGTGATGATGCAATCTAAGATGGAAGCGGGCTGAAAATTCACATCCCTTTTGGTTTCTTCACGACATCGTACTGGAACGCTAAATAGCTTGGCGGTAAGTCTTTGCCGGCAGGCTAACTAGCCACGGCCGAAGCCTCCTACCAGATAAATTAACTAACTAACGCTTTTGATTTTGTTCGTGCGAAATTCTCGGGTATTAGTCTAACGTAGGTATACTTTTTTCTACTTCTTATGCCCACAATATCGCTAATATACGAAGGCTCTACCTAACTAGTCTATAGCACCTGTCGTTATCAACTCATATTCGGCTCACAGCTGAGCTCGAGTCTCCTCTCAGAATGAGAAGGGTTAGACCAATAGTCCACCACGCTGGCCCAATGCGGATTGGTTGACTTCACACACGCAGAGAATTAAGAAAAATCTCTTGTTTGCAGGTTTCCACACGATGTTTTCCTTCACCGTTTGAGACTCGTGATATTTAATTTAAGAGCCTGTATATTCCCATGTATATGTGGGTTCGATTCCCACATCTGGAAAATATTTGTGTGATGAGCATTGGTGTTTTCCAGTGTATGTGTGTATTTATACATTATATAAGTATTTATATGTAGTTTAGAAATGTATATTAATATATCAACTATCTTAGTACCCATAACACAAGCAACTTTGTATGCTTACTGTTACGGACAGGAGCTACATTCCCTGTGCGGCGTCAGTGGTGACTAACGCTGATTGGTCGACCGCTGACGCCCCCCGCTCCCCGTACGTCTCTCAGCCCCTGCGATCGCCCCTCTCCTGCTCGGCTCAACTTACCACAGTGCCGGGCGGGGGAAATGCATATATACCGGCCTCCCAGGTCCAAAACTCACTTCCGCTTCAACAGTGAACCAATCAAAATCCCTGAACCATAGAAGTGTGCAGTACAAGATCAAGAACAGTGAACCTTAAATAAGTGTAATAATTGTGATTTGAACAAAGAAATACAGTCCACTTTATCGTTGGAGGGTTTTTAATTTACTTACGATAATTCCCTCCCCAACACTTACTTTGGGGCTAGATAGTGATGTGTATTGTTTAAGTATATTTATTTATTTATATTCAGATTGACTTGTTACCAGCAGACATGTTAGCAGCAATAGTACAAATATTCCATACACACGTTTTTATATAAATTATGCAATAGCTATTGATGTTAATTGGAGTACCGGAGAGGCTGTTGAAGCATTTTAACGGAGTTTGTTAAAATTTCGGACAATAGAAGTTCTAATTAACGTTACATGACAAAGCGTTCCCCTTTGTGTATCGCATCGGCATACGAGTACGTTGATGGAAATACTTTTGCGCGGTATTCATATCCGATACGGGCTTTTTATATTAAGCAAGTAAAAACATTTTTATTTAGGTTTCGTTTAATGGAAAATTTTATTAAAAAAAACAAGGTTTTATATCCATGAAGAACAATTCACCATAGTCTAATTGTATAGACTTTTTATTTTGTTTTGAATACAATTTTTTTTTATTCTTTACAAGTTAGCCCTTGACTACAATCTCACCTGATGGTAAGTATTGATGCAATCTGAGATAATCGCTTGGCGGTACGTCTTTGCCGGTAGGGTGGTAACTTTGACGGCCTCCGTGACGCAGTGGTATGCGCGGTGGATTTACAAGACGGAGGTCCTGGGTTCGATCCCCGGCTGGGCAGATTGAGATTTTCTTAATTTGTCCAGGTCTGGCTAGTTACCACCCTACCGGCAAAGACGTACCGCCAAGCGATTTAGCGTTCCGGTACGATGCCGTGTAGAAACCGAAAGGGGTGTGGATTTTCATCTTCCTCCTAACAAGTTAGCCCGCTTCCGTCTTAGACTGTATCATCACTTACCATCAGGTGAGATTGTAGTCAAGGGCTAACTTGTAAAGAATAAAAAAAAAAAACTAGCTACGGCTGAAGCCTCTCACCAGCCAGACCTAGACCAATTAAGAAAACCTCAATCGGCTCAGCCGGGGATAGAACCTTTAGACCTCCGTCTTGTAAATCCAAATAAAAATTTACTTTATTTACCAGCTACTTCTAATGACATTCATAAGTTTGTCAAATGGCTTACCAAGATATACTATACCTACTGCAAACTTTTAAAAAGGATTTCAGTAAGTTCGAGAGATAAATAATAAAAGTTGAGAATTTCAGAACGATCAAAAATGTTCTTTAAGTTTGACTTAGTGTTTAACAAGGTAAAGTACTTCGAAACAATGAATCTAGGAGAACTTTTGATAACCAACGTGGGAGTAAATTATTTTTGTCACAGAGATAGATCCCAGTAATATTAAAGTCCCATTAATATTATAAACGCAAAAGTCTTTATGGGTGTTTGTTTTAGCTTTGACGGCCTCCGTGGCGCAGTGGACTTACAAGACGGAGGTCCTGGGTTCGATCCCCGGCTGGGCTGATTGAGGTTTTCTTAATTGGTCCAGGTCTGGCTGGTGGGAGGCTTCGGCCGTGGCTAGTTACCACCCTACCAACAAAGACGTACCGCCAAGCGATTTAGCGTTCGAATACGATGTCGTGTAGAAACCGAAAGGGGTGTGGATTGTCATCCTACTCCTAACAAGTTAGCAAGCTTCCATCTTAGACTGCATCATCACTTATCATCAGGTGAGATTGCAGTCAAGGGCTAACTTGTAAATAATAAAAAAAAACAAAGGTGTTTGTTACTTTCTTGTAATAAATATTTTAATACGATGATCAGGGGATTTTTATCGACACTTGATGTAACGAATCTATATTTAATAGATTTACATGCAAGAATCGAGAGGTGTGGCGTGGTTTTAAATTGCTAACCACTTTGCAATAAAGTTTACCTAGAGTAGGTAGGTAGGTATAATACCTAAAGTGCATGTAAAATTATGAAAGGGTATTTTTTTTTGAACGTAATTACTTTCTATCTAATATATAAAATTCTCGTGTCACAGTTTTCGTTGCCATACTCCTCCGAAACGGCTTGACGGATTTTGATGAAATTGTTTGTGCTTATCCGGTATCTATGAGAATAGGCTAACATCTATTTTTCATACCCCTAATTGTTATTGTTAATTAACAATCTTATAATTATTAATATTGTATTGGAAATTATTTATATGGCAAAACAACGTTTATTAAAAGTAAATTCTGTAGCTTGCTGTCTTACTTGAGATATGCCTTTATATTCATATTAGTGGTGACATTGAAACAGTCAAAATTAAAAAAAAATATTATTATAAAAACAAAAACAAACCGACTGCTTAAGCGTAATGAACTGAAAAGAGCATAAAAGTATCACAATATCTACTTACAGTTCTGACTAATTTCTATATGTTGCCGCATGCGTGACAAACATTGGTATTTAATTCTTTGCCTGTAAGAAAGTATTATTTGTCCTCGCCTGTAGCACCACAAAGAAATTAGTCAGAACTTCATGGAGATATTGTGATACTTGGTTTTCTCTTTTCAAAATCAAAAAATCAAATCAAAATCAAAAATCATTTATTTCAAGTAGGCTCAGTTTACAAGCACTTTTGACACGTCAGTTGACTATTTGTAAAGATTCTACCACCGGTTCGGAAGGCAGGTTCTGCTGATAAGATACCGTCAAGAAACTCAACAGTTGCTCTTTTGAAAAAGTCATACAGTATTATAATTTACAATTGATAACAATTACTGTTTACATTTCTTATAGTTTTACTTCAGTTCATTACGCTTAAGCAGTCGGGTTTTTTGTTTTTATAATAATATTTTTATTTGAACTTTTAAGTTTCTATAAGACAGTTCTTTTATTTTAAAAATAACTAAGTAGGTACATATAATACCCACATACATACATACGCTCGAAAAGTATTACCCTGTTCCTTACGCAGTCGGGTAAAAATTAAAATGGTGGAATTTTGACTATCAATTCAAAATAGAGATAAAGATAGATAAGGTAACATGAATATATTAAGAGCACGTAGTATAGTTATCTCGCGGGTTCAAGCTCTGAAAGAGAATTAGTTAACCCAGTTGGAAGTAGGTAGATAGGCATCGGTTGACTCCAGCCGAGTTACGCAAAGTTACCCAAAACTAGAGTCTCACTTAAATTGATTGACACCACATCTAATACAGACGCCGATTCTCAAAGACACGCACCCTCAAGATATGAGGAGCAAGATTTAATTACCGAAGTTGAGAACCCTTCAAAATATTGTCTTCATTAAGACTCAGCGCCCTTTGAGCCGGTTTTATTTGAAAAGTTCTCGTGTAATTTGGAAAAGTTAGTTAGCCTATTAACAGTTTCATTTATGATCGTCGCCTCCGCCGGTTTGATGTTTGCGCCGGGATGTTTCGCAAATACTTTGTGTTAGTGAAAATTACGTAGATGACATAACGGAGTGAAATACGACAGCGATAATGAAGTTTCGAATATAAACTATTCTTTACGTTGCCCAATTAATCTTCAAAATGCTTCTGAATATTTTCTATCCATGTTCCCACCGTAGGTAGTTAAGTAGAGAATTATCGAGTTTGGAAATTAGTATTCAAGGCTATCCTACTACTATTATAAACGTGAAAGTTTGTATGGATGTTTGTTACTCTTTAACGCCACACACACACACTACTGAACACTACTGAAGCTATTTGGCTGAAATTTGGAATGGAAATAGATTTTTCTCTGGATTAACACAATACATAGCCTACTTTTTATCCCAAAAAAAACATGGTTTCCCGAGATTTGCGAAAACTGATGATTTTGATGTTATGAATGTTTGTTACTCTTTTACGCCTCGATTACAAAACCAAATTAGCTGAAAATTGGTATTAAGATATATTATAGCCTGGATTAAAATTCATGGTTCCCGCGGGATTTGTTAAAAACTGAATTCCACGCGGATAAAGTCGCGAGCGTCCGCTAGTCCATTTATATTTTAAAAGAATTCATCAATAGGTATGTTTAGTAAAAATATGGCGCCACTATGTAAGCAACGTAATTTGGGCAACTACTTGAATTTTCTTCCATTACTTTTAGGGGCTACAGACCTTTAGTTTTAACTGTACGGTTTTAACTGTACAGTTTAAAGTGTACAGTTTTAACTGTAAAGTTTTAAGTGAACAATTTAAAGTGTACAGTTTAAAGGGTACAGTTTAAAGTGTACAGTTTAAAAGGTACAGTTTAAAGTGTACAGTTTAAAGTGTACAGTTTTAATTTCAAATCGAAATTTCAATAAAAAATTTACAAAAAAATTTACAGTTCTCAGTTTTTCCTACACACGGACAATTTAACTGAACAGATTGTCTGTATAGTTACATTAACATTTACATATTTAGCCTAATATAACTATAAATACAGTTAGCTATCCGTGATAGCCCAGTAGATATGACCTCTGCCTCAGATTCCGGAGGGTGTGGGTTCGAATCCGGTCCGGGGTATGCACACCAATTTTTTGAGGTTCATTTTAAGAAATTAAATATCGCGTGTCTCAAACGGTCAAAGCAAAACATCGTGAGGAAACCAGCATACCAGAGAATTTTCTTAATTCTCTGTGTGTCAGTCTGCCAATCCGCATTGGGCCAGCGTGGTGGACTATTGGCCTAACCCCTCTAATTCTGAAAGGAGACTCGAGCTCAGTAGTGAGCCGAATTTAGTTGATAATGATGATGATGAAATATAAATACAATAATTTGACTTACCTTGACATATAATAGTGATGATCTGTATGAGGCTGATGGCGAAACTCCGGAAGGGCCCGCGTCTCCCGCTCATGGTGGCATCAGGACAGTCACCAGCGCAGCGCCCTTCGCATTGTACCACGCACGCTGGCTACCATCTGGTAACAAGAAATTCACCATCATTATCATCAGCATACTAGCGGAAGCCCGCGACTTTGCTCGCGTGGAATTCAGTTTTTCACGATCCCAACCGAACCATGATTTTTTCAGCATAAAAAGTTCATTTGTTAATCCAGAGTAAAATCTATTGACATTCCAAATTTCAGCCAAATCGCTTTAGTAGCCGCAGCGCAAACAGGAACAAACATATATACACACAGGACAGCTTTAACATTTGAATGATCGTTACCGTGAAATTCATACGTTTTTTTACACAGTAAGTTTAAAACAAAGGAAAGGTTTAAAAAACCTTATAAATTTTTAACCCCTGACTCAAAAAGACGGGTGTTTGGAGTGTCTGTCTCTCTGTCAGTTTGTCTGTGGGATATAGCTCCCAAACGGATGAAACGATTTCAATTTAATTATTCCTACCCTACCTTAAAAAAAAACTCTCCGTAAGACCCATCCTAGTACTTCAAAGAGTATTCTAAAAAAAGAATTAGCAAAATCAGTTCAGGTTCTCGAGATTTGCGCTTAGGAAGATTCAAGATAATTTTTTATATAAATAGATAGGTAAGATGGATAAAGGTGAAAGGTGAAAAAAATATAACAAACGTAACACATTCCTTAAACGAATTAAATCTAACCTTTAGTGGTCCAAAATAAAAACCGATCACCACAAAATATATAGGACAGAAAGACAAATTGTCACATCGCAAAAATACACATTTATTTAGCAAAAACTTTTTTAGCGCAAATCGGAAGCGAGCTGTAGAACATATTTTTTTCAAATGAACAACAAAGATAAAAAATACTCAAAACTAAAAAATATTGTCTATTCAGAGTTTTTTGTGACGCCATGATTGGTTGGATCGCCGGTAGTACCAATAGGAGATGAGTTTTCATTTTATTTCACACGACATTTATTATTGGACGTTTCATATATATTTTAACCCCTGACGTAATAGAAGGGTGTTAAATTTTTGAAGTGTCTATCTGTGTATCAGTTTTTTTTGTGGTCGTGTAAGTGCAGAGAACCTAGTGGCAGTTTGATACTGTGACGATCACGTTAACGTAAACGCAAATGTCTAAGGAATTGAAACAGCGCCATCTAGTGGCACTACTGCACAATTGTTTCAATTCCATATAAATTTGCGTTTAGGTCCAGCAGAACAAGTGCTTGCGCCTTGCCACCGGAGTTCCAAGGTACGTCAGGAATGACGTCATACATCGAGACACCAGGACTTCCGAGAATTCGTCCGAAATCTAGCGCACCGTATGCTCGTGCGCGCAGATAACGGACCATACCAACACCTCCATGGCATCGCACCGCACCGCGAGAGATCGCCGAACGGGCGTCCTCTACCTCGTGATCTCCTCCTAGTGACCCAACCTGCAGGCGCAATCGCTTACGGCGACGAAGATGGCGACAAGATGGATGACGCACATACCAGATATGACACAGCCCCAGAGCAGGACAGCGATAGCATGGCAGTCCGCTTTGGGCACTCCAACGGACTTGACACCGCCCCAGCGCAGGATAGCGAGTAACTACAGTCCGCGCGGGGCACATGATTGACATCCTCTACTACCCTTAGGCCGAAAGGCCTCAGCCCCTTTCTCTGTCTCTAGTATCTGTAGTATCTAAACGAATAGACCGATTATGATGCGTATGCTTTGGTTGAAAGTGATTGAAACGGTTCTTAGTTTAATAATGTTAATAAAAAAAATCAAAATGAATTCATTTTAAGAAACCATAGCTTATAAGCTCTTTTAAAACCACAGGTTTGTATGTTTGTAGTGGCTACCACTGATTCAAAAGGCAGGATCTGCTGAGAACAGTCGGCAATAAACTCAAAAAGCTTTGATATTAAACTAATGATTTTAAACTTATTCAAAAAGCTTTGATAAAAATACAATGATTAATTTAATTACAATTTCTGCGTGAAGGTGAAAACTAATCCAATGGCTTCCAAGTATCTTTGTCATTAAGGATTTTTTAATTATTACTATTATTGGTTGTTATTTTTTACAGGTTTGCTATTAACTACCTCACCTGATGGTAAGTGATGATGAAATCTAAGATGGAAGCGGGCTAACTTGTTAGGAGTAGGATGAAAATCGACAAACCTGTTTCTATACGACAATTAATAAAGTATGGGAACGACAATCAACTTTTTTGGGAGGGAAAAATTACCAACAACCTAATTATAAAAGCTTAAACAAATCTAATTCAAGCCTAGCAGCAGCATCACGCTTAGAATTTTCCTAAAAATACAGGGTGTTATGTTTTTGTTTCATACCGGATGATAATTTCAGTTAATGTTTAAATGTGTTGTGAATAAATAATTTGTGTATATGAATATTAATTAATTCATTTGAATAATGTATACTTTGTTATTGTTGTAGCTCGTGATTTAATATATTTACATTGTGGATTATATTTTGTACTGTGTGTTATTTGTACTAAATATACAAAGAGTTTACACTCCATTGATATCTATGAATGTTATTTCCTTTTATATATTACTTCTGTACACCCTAGCCTATATCTTTATAATCTTTATTATTAGTTTCTTCGTTAGGTTGCCTGGAAGAGATCTTTTTTTAGCGATAAGGTCGCTTATTATGCATTTTTTATTATATATTTTTTTGTATTTATTGTATTGTATGTTTCTTTGTGGTGTACAATAAAGTGCATTTCATTCATTTCTATTGTGAAACAACACGTATTTCTTCTTCTTCTTCATCTGCCTCGTTTGTCCAGTAGTCGGATTATAGACTTTGGATTGCGACAAGATCTTAGATTCGAGTCATGGGTTAAACTATGACATATTGCTTTGCTTTGTTTTAAGAAATTTCCAGCATAAATTCTTAGCCAGGTAGTTGCAATGTGTTACACCCCGCGCGTCGGAGAGCACATTAAGTAGTCTGTTGTAGTTGACTCATATCAAATTTAATATACCTACACAATATTAATTTCGTGTAGTACGTGGAATAAGGATCCGAAATATTTCGATGTTTATAAATAAAAGTTAAGGATTTCATAGAAAACTTAGTATAAAATTGTGTATTTTTTTAAATTTTTCCAACGTCAAAAACGCTGTCGTCCATTTTGTGAAGTCACGATGTTTCTTGATATCACTAAAGGAATAAATAAAGAAACTACTGGTTCGATTTGAAAAATTCTTTCAGTGTTACATAGCCCATTTATTTAAGAAGGCTATAGGCTTTATATCATCCCCGTATTCCTACGGTAACGGGAACCACGCGGGTGAAACCGCGCGGCGTCAGCTAGTAACTAATAATTTTGTCAAACGCTAAACCGTTTATATTAAATCATGAAATAGATAAAATAATATAGGCCATCATGGCCGATAGCGTTTTGGCTCGTATTGTCAACGTATTGTTTTCAATGAATGCAGAGAAATGAACATTTTGAGACCCTATTAAAAAAAATGTCAACTAGCCTATTAACATGTGGTTGTGGTAGAAATGAGCATTTTGTCAGTACTTTGCAGAATGAGGTTCGTCATAACTACCACCTCACTCCTACCCCAGGCCGCATTAAGTCCGCTACATAATGTATATCGCAGCTTCACACCTAAGTGGCGAAGCGGGCTCCTTAAGTGGCAAACACTATACCAGTTGCCAATTTGCGGTAACGATTGGCCCCGACCGCCGGCGCGTGGTACAAAGACTCGTTAAGTAGCTTCAAACGATTGATCTTTGCCGCGACGGACTTCGGGACAAAGGGAGCAGGGTGTGGTACAACTCACAAGATACCGGCTAGGCTAGTTACTAATAAAGTTACGCAACATTAGATTTTTTTTTTATTCTTAATAGACTACGATCATGCCTGGAAAGCAATGATGAAGTCAGGGTTGACACGCTTGCTTAGAAAATGCCTATTCACTCTTGCCTTGAACTCGGATTGACCTTGTGCGGATATCTTAATTGCAAATTTCTACAATTTGAAATAATAAAATTAAGGCTGTTATTTTCAAAATAATCAAGTTTTAGTTGAAATCCATAAACTACTGATCGTAATAATTATTAAAATTTTAACTGAAATAAAAATAAATGTAATCGTAATTCAAAACTATAATTAAATCTTTATTGTTATAAAAAAAAAATTACTATAATAAAGTTTAAAATCTCGATTGATAACTTTTTACCTATGAATATTTATTTAGTTTAGGCACTTTCCAAATTAATGTTGCAAAATTTTTAATTTTATGAAAAAATAATAATATCTTCACAAACCTATTAAGTTTGATAATTTATAAAAAAAATACATTTACAGAAGAGCTCTAAGAACATAAAACTAAAAAACAACACAAAAATCTTAATAAAATTATTTAATAACAATCGTATTGCAAGGCCAGCCCTACAATATCTGTAAAATCAACACTCTAACTTGGCAAATATTTTATCAAAATTGTCATAATTAAATACTCGCTCGCTTCCGTGGCTTGGAAATCTTCGACATCCAAAGACAACCCCGCTCCGTGCCCTGAAACCTGATTTACCCGAAGATCAAATTCAATTGTGTCAAACGGGGAACTGACTAAAAATTCTACTGCCAATATTACGTTTTTATGGCTTCGGATCTATGGTTTCTGTCGCAGACGTAATATTATCTGGAAATATTTGAATTGTCTATCAATTTCGAGTATCAATTATAATGTTATTGTTCTTTTTAGTAAGTCGAACTGTCTTGTCTATGTTTTTGATGTTAAGTTTAACAAGTCTTTTTCTACTTTTAGTGATATTTTAATAATAATTATTATACTACAGCCTTTCTTGATGAGTACTGTTTACCAACAAACAAATTAGAAATGAAGGTAGAAAACGCATGTCATTTCATAAGTTATTTATTTTAAATTATGTATGGTTTGTTTATACAATGTTATATAAAATATATTAACCATATCCAATTGTTCTAATTATTAATCAAATTGATTTTATTTTATTTAAGAACAAGTTATTATTAGGTGTGAAATGACTAGTAATTTATACCCTCATTTTTAATTTGTTTGTTGGTAAACAATACTTCTCAAGAAAGGCTGTACTGTAGTAAGAAAATTATTCCAAATAGAAAAGTATTACATTATTTTAAGTCGTCGTAACGTTTTTAGTAGGTCGGCATCTGTGGAATTTTGGTAATTTTTGTGGATTTTTGGCGATTTTTGGGGGGCGGGACTTATCCTGGTTGATATCATGGCCTTATTTACCTGGTTGATATCATGGGCGTTCAAGTGGTTAGAAAAAAACACATCAATAATTTTTAAAATAAATTTGATAATTGTTTAAAAATATTAAATAAAGAGCAATCTAAATTTTAAAAATCTCAAAAAAAATTTAAGCCATCAAACCGTTGTATCCAATAAAGCCAACCAGCAAACCAATAAAGACCAATATTACTCAACAATATGTCCAAGAAGAGATCTCAACGTTGATTTTAAACAAAACAAGCCCGTTTGAAGCTACTTAAGCCCACAAAGTCCTGAAAAGGCCTCCGGTAAAACGGTATAAAGATGAATTACAGCCGGACGACGTCCGCCCGTAGCCATTTCGCTCGTTCCACCGGCCGAGACAAAATAGCCAGCCAATTTGTAATTCTATTATCATGGTAGCAGAATACATTTTCAATTTGGGTATCCCCGTTTGAGAATTTGACAAAATATTTGCGAAAAGCATTTTTATCGTCGACGATATCACTGTTTGCTCAATGCTCGGAATTATATTAGATTTGATGTTCAACAGTCGTTTGACCGCCGGCGGAATTGACAATGTTTGTTGATAATTCCGCCTTTGTGTTGGCGGACAATGTTTATTCTAGTCTATGGAATAATAAATCACCCCTTTTTTGTACGTGGGCGATCCCTATAACTCTTATTAACCTCTGACTGGTTTATTTATACTTAATTTTCTAGAGCAACTTCATTTATGGTAGGTATTTTAATTCTACTTTTAGAGTAGGATTGATTTGTATCTATACTAATATTATAAAGCTGAAGAGTTTGTTTGATTGAACGCGCTAATCACAGATCTACAGGTCCAATTTAAAAAATTCTTACAGTGTTAGATAGCCCATTTATCAAAGAAGGCTATAGGCTATATATTATCCCCGTATTTCTTCAGGAACAGGAACCACGCGGGTGAAACCGCGCGGCGTCAGCTAGTTTATTTATAAAAGCAAAAGGTCATCACGAAATATTGAAAACTGCTTGTACGACAAGCAGTTTTCAATATTGAAAGATTTTGCGACAGAACTTGATTAATAAATAACTTTTTATTTCGATTTACTCCATAGAATTGAAAATTAATCTAGAAGGGTTAGTAAGATTAGTAATAATTTTCATCTTAAAAACTATGTTAGTATTGTTAGTGAACCTAAACATATAAAGTTATATTACTCTACTTACAAATATGGCCTGTTGCCACCGCTACTCAACGTGTCACTATTGGGCAGCTCAACCTCTCCTGTATTGACCTTAGGATGCTGTTGGGGCTATCATGAAGACGCTGCAAGAGTGAAGCTGCCTCTTACGCATGATAGCATGGAAACCATCAGTTCACGCCCTGAAGAACATGCCACTTTCTCTACAGTACCTCGGCAACCCCAACATCCTAAAGCCATTATTATATTGGATTCTAAGAGTATTTAGAGTCTTCATTTCAAAATAAATAATGTCTAATGTTGGATAAATAATGTCTAGTTTTATATATACCCGCGTGGTTCCCGTTCCCGTAGGAATACTAGGATAAAATATAGCAGCCTTCCTCGATAAATGGGCTATCTAACACTGAAAGAATTTTTCAAATCGGACAAGTAGTTCTTGAGATTAGCGCGTTGAAACAAACAAACTCTTTAGCTTTATAATATTAGTATAGATATATTAGTCACCATCCTTAATATTACTTATTTTGTTTAGCCTTTAATTTCTCTGATGTGAAAATTAGATTCATATTAATTTATAATATTGTAAGACAACTTTTTTATTATAAGGCAAGACATATGGATTCCTTATCTAAGTGTCTTATTTAAATAAGTACTTACTGAAATTTTGAAAAATGTATCTTATTTTAAAAATACAAAGCTTTAGTTTCGGATGACTAACGTGGGTACATTAGTCATTTTGACACCACGGAGGAGCGCTACGTATTCAACTTGAAGTGCTACTTGCAGTTACTTGTGAGACGTGAAGTCTGTATTTCTTGCTTCTTGAAGGATTTTCCTCTGAAAAATTTTCTGCTATCTATTTTTCCACGTTGTTTAAAAAACGTCTGTTACAACAACCAACATATACATAAAAAATGTAATACAGGACAGAAAGTACGCGGTAGGAACCGCGGGGCATCTGCTAGTAATGTAATTGTAAAATAAAATTGGGTTTGATACGCCATTTGTAACACCAAGAAGCCAAAATGAATAGGATCTTTGTGTGTGACCCACCACCAACGTATCCCGTTAGTTGAATTTACCACCTTTAAATTACAAAATTAATGGAAAAAGTTGAAAATGAAAAAAAGAAAAAACACAGTTTTTTAGTGCAGTCAAAGGTGATTACAAAATTAAGAAAACGAATGTCGAACAAAGCTTATGATTCACAACACTTATCAGGCAACTTAATTAACGACTCAAACTGTAACCAAAATAAAACCCTAGAATGGCAGAGAATGACCTTGAGTGAAGTCACGTACTTGTGAACGATGTGAGTAGGGTTAAAGGCGCCTAACTAACACTCCCCTTTTCCACTCAAGTCACTCTCCCCACCTATCAACCAAGTAACCCATAAAGAATTACACAACAAGAGATGTGGACGGCTCGAACGCCACGAGCACACTGAAGCCGTCTGTATCGCAAGTCGTTGTAACACGGCGATAACATTATATTTTTTAATTTTCTAAATTCCTATAAAATATTATTTTACATTCATAAGTTTGTTTATAGGTCATTATTATATCATCTTAAAAGCATATAATATAGTTAGTTAACTAGTCAGGGTTACAAAAAAATAACAATTAGGATACCTACACGTTATCAACCCATATTTGGCTCACTGCTGAGCTCGAGTCTCCTCTCAGAACGAGAGGGGTTAGGCTACCACGCTGGCCCAATGCGGATTGGCAAACTTCACATACGCAGAGAATTAAGAAAATTCTTTGGTATGCAAGTTTCCTCACGATGTTTTCCTTCAGTGATTGAGACACATGATATTTAATTTCTTAAAATGCACTCAACTGAAAAGTTGAATGTGCAGGCCTGGATCGGATTCGAACCCACACCCTCCGAAATCGGAGGTACGATGCCGTGTAGAAACCGAAAGGGGTGTGGATTTTCATTCTCCTCCTAACAAATTAGTCCGCTTCCATCTAAGACTACATCTTCATTTACCATCAGGTGAGATTGCAATCAAGGGCTAACTTGTAAAAAATAAAAAAAAAAGTAGAGGCTATATCCACTGGGCTATCACGGCTCTACGACTAGTTGAATTTACCACCTTTAAATTACAAAATTAATGGAAAATGTTGAAAATGCAAGAAAGAAAAAACACAGTTATATTTTTTAGTTTTATTTCTCTGTCTATTTATACTGATTTTCTAAATTCCTATAAAATATTATTTTACATTTATAAGCTTGTTTATAGGTCATTATTATATCATCTTCAAAGCAAATAATATAGTCAGTTAACTTGTCAGGGTTACAAAAAATTATCAATTCGTATACCTACACGGTTAACGGTAATCCAGCAAAAAAAAAAACTGTTTGCGATGAATAGAATTTCTCTTACACGCCGTCGGCTTTGATAAATTTTCTTTGCCTCAATTGCTTGTGTTTAAATAAATTCCGTGTATCAAATAATTGATTATCTTTTCCTTCGCATTCTCATAGCGTATCACCGCCTTAGGTTATGAATTTCCGTGTTAAAATGTTTCTTGGAACGCGCGCTATTTTGCTGAAACGCCGTGTCAAGGAATCAAATTATCTACTTTGCATCTCTAAAATTATGTTACAACTAGGCTGTACTTTGTAGTTGAAAGTCATGAACAAAATCACTGACTTATATAGTACTAGCCGTCGCCACGTCACCCACATTGTTCCCATATCCGTGAGAATACGGGGATAAATATATTTTTTTTATTATTTACAAGTTAGCCCTTGACTACAATCTCACCTGATGGTAAGTGATGATGTAATCTAAGATGGAAGCGGGCTAACTTGTTAGGAGGAGTATGAAAATCCACACTCCTTTCAGTTTCTACACGACATCCTACCGGAACGCTAAATCGTTTAGCGGTACGTCTTTGTCGGTAGGGTGGTATACTGCCCACTGCCGAAGCCTCCCACCAGCCAGACATGAACCAATTAAGAATACCTCAATCGGCCCAGCCGGGGATCGAACCCAGGACCTCCGTCAAGTAAATCCACCGCGCATACCACTGCGCTACGGAGGCCGTTAACACTCATAAATAACGTGGCCTTCTAGTTGTAAAAGAATTTTCAAAATCGTTTCAGTACTTACATCCAGGAATTACCGGTTACTCCCCTACAATATCACAAACTTTACCTCTTTAGTACGGAAATTTTTAGTATAGTTTTATTAAACCACTGCTAAATCTTGAATGACATTATTTTTATTTAACCATTGCTTGCATAATAATATGTTAAATATTTAACAAAATTGTGTCATCGTTGTGTTTGAAAAAAAAAGTATCGAATCACTTTACCTCATTTCTTTTCAAAGTCCAAGCATAAGCTATTACAATAGAAATTGATGTTTTATTTATTTACACTCTATTTGTACATTACAATATAAGACAAATAAATCTTTCTATAGTTTTTTTAATTCCCTGTCTATGAGAAAATGTTGCGAAGTATATATCAACGGAATATATCCAAAAATTTCAAGGGTTTTCTTATTTCTCAAAGTAAAAAAAGCGAATAGGTAAAATCATACACTTCTAGAATGCCACAGAAGTTTATTAGTTAATGTCAATGTTAATATACGGGATGCAAACCACTTGACGAACAAAGATAGACCTCCGCTAATAATAATTAAGGAGGTGTAAAGGCGGACGAAGTCGCGAGCATCCTAGTATTTAACATACGGAAAACAAGTACCTTACGTATGCCATTATTTTCAATAAAAGCACTTCTTTGCTCTTCTCTGAACTATGAAAATGTTTTGAAATAAATCTCTTCTTGCTGCTCATCATTATATCATAGTTTCCTGTTGCATTCCTCCCCAAACATTTTTGGAATTATTATTTCAGAATCAATTTAAAACGCCGAAAATATTTGTGCATGCATGTACGGCGAGACCATGCATAATAATGTGATGTACAAAATGGAGGAGTTCCTAACAGAGAATTTTATATCGTTTTAAAGTTACAAAGTGCTTTCAAATTCAAAATTTCCTACAAACTGCGGAGACTACCGAATCGGCGACCGGAACGTTGTTATCACAGACTTGTATAAGCTAGATGCCGCAATTTCATGCAACTTTCGATGACGTCACGAAAATTATCTTTATATAGGTCACGTTACGAAATTTCCAAAACCGCTTGACGTACAACGTTGAAAAGTTGCATAGAAGTAGTTTATGGTTAGTAGAATTACTAAGAACTGACTTTACGAGAGCGGCGGACAAAGTCGCGGGCATCCGCTAGTTTTCTGTTAGTAGTCCGCTTGTAATCTACTCCTTATAAACACATTTTCTCTTGCATCGTGAGAGGATTTGTGTTTAAACGGAGAAGAAGTAAAAGGAGAAGCGATTTGCCAATCCGACCTTAATGAGATAAGATAAAAGAGGTGATGAATGCATAGGTTATGAGGCGCTAGGTTTATGTAGGTTATCCTCATGACACAGTAATGCTGTTATTGCCAGGAGAAGTAATTTTGATGATTGTACTTCCTTATAATACATAGGGCTAGGCACGACTATAGATTCAAAGTTGCACTATAATTCTGTTGCTTGGAAAGATGGCTCGGGGTATCTAGCGAAATGTATGTCCGCGATCGCTGTAACCGAAGGAGCCTTTTTAATTTTTTTGCGTTCAGATATGAATATTTCCAAGGGTTATGATGCAAAATCTCAAACCTTGGAGGGTAATAAGGAGCGTGACTGCGAACAATTTGCCCTCATCTCGCTATATTAAACGCTTAAGGAAACCCGCAAATGAGTCTTGACGATATTGTAATATTGGCGAAGATTGGGGGATCAATAGGTTTTTATAAATTTCGGGGATTGGTTCTAGGTACAAAATATTTATTTATGACCTTACTTAATTATAATTTCTTTGTATATTGTTTATTTATTTTTAATTCACCTTCCTGATCCTTCTCCGCTAACCTGTCATCAGGGGTTGCCTGTGAGAGATTGCTTAAAAGGCCGCTTTTGCATGCTAATTTTTAGTTTTATTTCTTCATTTTAATTTTTAATTTGTTTTGTATTGTGTGTTCTTATTCGTTTTATCGTGCATGTTATATTAAGGCGAGTTGAACATAATTATAAACTAAACTTAACATACCATGGCCATCTTCCAGACAAATTCGGATTAAAACAGATTCGGTGCTTTCAATATCAAATATTAACCCCAGAAAATTAAAATGGTTGTGCTACACCCCTGTCCTCGGAGAGCACATTACGCTGGTTATTATCCATCTGATGTGTCATGAACTTACTTGAAACTTTATCACATCAAGCCTGCCAACAGGCATAGAGACAGCATGGTGGGACAGTGGTCCATACCCCCTCTCTTATACGGACGGAGGTCTGGCCGTGAAAATAGGCTGATCATCATCATTATCAACCCATATTCGTATCACTACTAAGCTTGAGTCTCCTCTCAGAATGAGAGAACTAGGCCAAATAGTCCACCACGCTGGCCCATGCGGATTGGTAGACTTCACACACACATAGAATTAAGATAATTCTCAGGTATGCAGGTTTCCTCACGATGTTTTTCCTTTACCGTTTGAGACACGTGATATTAAATTTCTTAAAATGCACATATTATGAAAAATGTTGGAGGTGCATTCTCCAAACCCAATTCGACACTACACGCTCCGGAATCGGAGGCAGAGGTCAGAACCACTGGGCTATCACGGCTCATAAATCTATATTAATATTATAAAGCTGAAGAGTTTGTTTGTTTGATTGAACGCGCTAATCTCAGAAACTACTGGTCCGATTTGAAAAATTCTTTCAGTGTTAGATAGCCCATTTATCGAGGAAGGCTTTTTTTTTTTTATTACTTACAAGTTAGCCCTTGACTACAATCTCACCTGATGGTAAGTGATGATGCAGTCTAAGGTGGAAGCGGACTAACTTGTTAGGAGGAGGATGAAAATCCACACCCCTTTCGGTTTCTACACGACATCGTACCGGAACGCTAAATCGCTTGGCGGTACGTCTTTGCCGGTAGGGTGGTAACTAGCCACGGCCGAAGCCTCCCACCAGCCAGACCTGGACAAATTAAGAAAATCTCAATCTGCCCAGCCGGGGATCGAACCCAGGACCTCCGTCTTGTAAATTCACCGCGCATACCACTGCGCCGCGGAGGCCGTCAAAATATATAGGCTATAGGCTATATATCCCCGTATTCCTACGGGAACGCGAACCACGCGGGTGAAACCGCGCGGCGTCAGCTAGTAAACTGATAAAGATGATTTATTATTATTATTTTGGACATGTAAACTTTAATTTCCCACGCAATCATCCCGAAAATAAGACTCACAGATGATATATGGTAGCTTGTCTCACAGCCGACGTGTTTTTATTGCGCGATGTGTAAAGCTTGTAGAAAAATTACTTGCGACTCACTCTTTTATTCGTTGGAACGGGGGTGAGGTGATAATTTTTTACGTCCACCCCTTCAATTGCGGGGAAAACGTCTCTATTTACAGGGTGAATGGGGGGGTGGAATAATCGTGACGGCAAAGAGGTACTTTGTTTACTCTTGTTCCCGTTTATGAGTGGCCCGATCACTTGTTAAGTATTATTGGCTTAATTTTGTTCTATAGGGCTTTGTAAAGGCTAAGTCTTGTTGTTCACAGGGGTTCCGTGCCTCAAAAGGAATAGAATCGGAAACCTAATAGGATCAGTGTGGCTAGTGGCAGTTTGATGCTGTTACTATCACATAAAATACCTACCTAGTTGATATCGTACTTACCTATGATAGGAGCCAGGGCTGGCAAACTTTTAGCCTTCCTAAAATGGCTAACTTGTAATTAATTAATTTATTCATTATTATTATAGGTAAGTATAGATTAGCAATGCCCTGACAGGGCCTCATGTAACATTCATACTAGTAACATTAAGCCAACAAATGTATTATTACATAAGTGCATAAATTCCAAATAAATAAATGAATAAAAAAAAAGAAACATGGGGTATGTCTGGCCTACGTAGGTTTGTCCAGTATCTATACTGTATAACGATGCAATCGACGTAAGCACATAATGATCCGTGTGCCTAGTGGAAGTTTTCAATATTTTCATACTGTTACTATCGCGTAACGTAAACGCGAATTTCTATAGAATTAAAACAGTTGTGCAGTAGTGCCAATAGAAGGTGTTGTTTCAATTCCTTAGAAATTCACGTTTACGTTAACGCGGTAACAGTATCAAACTGCCACTAGGCCATCAGTAAAAACATAATGTTAGTTATTGTTAGGTGATGACCTAATATCAAGTAACATTTCAGACAAAAAGACCAACTTCATAATAGAACAAAAATATACGCTAAAATAAATTACCCAAGTTTGTACCGTCCGAGCGTTGAACTGTAAATCGAGAGGTACTAATGCAGAATTACACTTACGAGCATGCTAAATAAACTTTTGAATTAAACATTTAAAGTGAACCCTTTTCTAAATTAGTAAACTAAATAACGTTATCATAATATATTACAAGTTTTATCCCCGCCCGCGGCGCAATCCGCCCAAACGTAGATTACTGCCTAGGCTTTATCTTATTACATTGTGAAATTACATTAGCAATTCCGTATGAATAAGGAGGCTGCGGTGGGGACGCGGTGTTTATGTAGGCTGTATACTTGCCCTCGTTACGCTCAGGTGTTGAATTGTGCTCGTAGGCTTTTTTAACCGCCGTACAAAAAGGATTAAATTCCAAATTTGAATTATCGGTTTTAACTTTTAAACGAGGCACGAGGTACTGCCCCCTTCTCAAAATAATCAATTCATTTCGAAATGTTTTTCTCAAAAATGTCGCAATTTCTGTTTTTTTTTTTAATTCTCAAAATCTAATGGTCCGAATCGGTTAAAATGTTTTATGAAATCAATTTTTTTTAGAAAGTTGGATGAGCTTACGATTAAGGACACAATTTTTTGTCACTTTTGCGTTAAGTGTCCATAAGTCCATTTATGGCGCAAAAGAACTTTATTCGCAAAAATAAATCATTATATTTACGTAGCTCAGGATGTTTACTGAATAATACTTAAATGATATGTAGTGCTTAAAAATAATACATTATTTTGTTTTTGGTCACTCTTTCAATTTTCTATGGTATAATTTTCGTGGAAATTGTTATGGATTGATTGCTTTTACATATTGCAGATAAATGTTAACAAAATTAAAAGCTAAGTGCGATACATATTAATTTATCAAGTTGTTATTTTATTTCTCATATCAACAAAACTGTTAACCAAAAAATAAATAATAATAAGCAAATAATATGTAGCAATATTTAGCACAAGAATAGATTGTAACTAGATAGCATGTGTTATAAATTTTATCCCGAACCAACTTCAGCGATAAATAACAATAAAGATACCATCTTGTACAAAGGATAAATTCTACCAATTTTAGAACATTAGCCGAGCTATTATGAGCCTGCGAGCGGGACATGGCCAATAAAAATAATTGGTCATTTCCAAGCAAGTCAGCTGTCCTTTGAAATATAAAACGGGGCGTCTACATAGAGTCGACGATATTTCATTTTGGCCGAACTAGTCGATCAAGTTTCGTGTACATTTTAGACAAAATTGTCGTGCGACTTTTTCAGAGCTTTTATTACTTTAAAAACAGCATTATTGATGATGATTGAGCACAACTATAGAATTACTATTAGATAAATATGTATTAGAGATTTTTGTATCTACTAGAGGATATTTGCTTATTAAAATGTTTCTCAGAAAATATTATGAGTTTTTAAATCGTAACAAGTCGTTATTTTGTATATCTCTCAATTGAATGAAATTTTGATAAACAAGCCAAAATCATAGGAATCATCAATCAAATCAAGCTTCAGAATAAAAATATTATTTTTATTCAAATACCTATTATACTTCAAATTGTCTTGATTGTTCATTTTCTAATGATAATTTCAACTAACAGTACAGTATGTATATTTTTGTGCGCTTATGCCGTTTGAAAAGTCAAAATCTACAGTAAAGAGACATCATAATCTAAAATCTCTTTAAAAATATATCATTTACAAAGAGTTTATACTTAGGTATATTTTAAAAACTCCTTAATCATTTGAAAATACATTTTCACTTAAAACAAATTATTAGGTACTTAAAACAAAGTAAGACTGTCTTGTCTGGCTGTTGTCGTCATGTTATCGCACAATGTGTAGAGGCTCTAAATCGAAGCGGCTATTCTGTGTCGTGTCAACGATATTTCATTTTGCGCAGTCCTCCCCTCGTTTTATTAGATTTTCATTCAACGTTCGTTTCACCCCGAACTATTTTTAAAAAGCTACTTAAAAGCATTTTGACGTTTCAATTATGTAGGAACTATTTTTCTTAAATAACATTTTGATATAATTTCTCATATATCTCAACTCTTTATTTTTGATATAAAAGTTATTAAGTATTACTATGTAGTTAATTAAAAATTGTTTGTTAAAAATAATAAACGCTAAGATTAGAAATTTTTGATAAATCGGTGATATAAAACATTTTTTTGAACAAGCCTATCTAGTATGATAAACCATCGACTATAAAAAGAGCGTATTGCTCTATTTATAGTCTATAGTTTTCACAAGACAAGCAAAGAACACGTCCTAAAAAGTGCCTACGTGTATTCATACGTACAAAAGTAGGTAGGCATGTTTATTGAAGTCGGTTACAGATCTTGTTTTTAAGACGTATAGTATAACAATCTTATATAGCCAACAGAATATAGCTTTCCTCATTTTATCATGATAAAAAACAAAGAAATGTATACGTCAAAAACAGTAATATGTTTCAGAGATGAAAGTAATGCTTAGTGTACACACAGGCACAAATATATTCTCTTTATTGTGTGTCATGCAATACATTACAGTAAGAGTCCATAACGTGATTACGTATAATCTCTCGAATCTTTGACAAGAAAGAGGGTAGAAAGAGAGAAATCAAAATCATGACCTGACAAAGATCTAACTATAAGTGCGGTTTCAGACTAGCGTTTTATACGTGCGTACGAGCTCGTTTTTGGAACACGCTCAACTCGTACGAGCGTTGGCACGCTTCTAAGCAAAGATTACAGTGTATTATTGGAATTGCTTCTAAGCTCGTATATAAGCGCGAGCCGCAAGAGACACCTCGCAGAGATACTGACACGACACCACTGGTTTAAGCGAACACGCCGAAATATGCCTGTTTCCGAGAGTGCGGTTTTTTGAAGCGAATAATGTAGCGCGCGTGTAAGCACGTATGCTAAAACGACCGTAGACGCGCAAAAAAATACGCTAGTCTGAAGTCAATATAAGGTGCATAAAACATGGGTTTTGACAAAATTAAATTATATTATTTTGTGCTTTCGTTTTCTGCAATAATATAGCTCACGTACTTAATTTAAAATTTTAAAAAAATTAAAAAAGTTTAAAGAAAATAATGAGTAAGAATTCAGGTATATTTTGTTTAAAAATATACTCAATTGTTTTCTGATGGCTGTATTTTTTAATGAACACTGATATTGAGTTATGTTTTAATAAATTTGACTAATTTCGAGTATTATCGATAGATTGATTTTACTAATAAAAATAATAATTTGATGACTGAAACTCAAAAGAAATAGTTGCAAGTATAAAATTGAAAATTGACAAAGCTCAACGAGTTGCGAAGCTGAAGTGGCAATGGGCGGGGCACAAAGTTCGAAGAGCCGATGAACGATGGGGTCCCAAAGTGGAATGGCGACCCCGCACTAGTAAGCGCAGTGTTGGTCAACCCCCACCAGATGTACTGACGACATCAAGCGAGTCGCAGAAATTCGCTGGATGCAGGTGGCTCAGTATCGTGATGTTTGGAAGTCCCTACAAAAGGCCTATGTCCTGTGGACGTCCATCGGCTGATATGATGATGATGATGATGATGATAAAATTGAATTTTGCTCAACATCAAAGCTTTGTTATTTTGATAATTTGATATGACATTGTAAGACGCAATCATCCTTTCCAGTGTGTATAATAAGCCCTAGGCTGGCGTATCTAAATTACCTGTATCACAATGAAGTAAGTCATAAACAAAACAAACGAAAATATTCTTTAGGATGATGGCAATAAACATATTTCAAAGCAATAAAGCTGCAAGATTACCAAACATTTTCTTTCAGTTCCATATCGTACATTAGAATCAACGACATAATATTGTATCTACGAAATATAATTACTACAAATTTTAAAGAATTATTTTAATATATGTCTATCTGTAAGTGTTTAGCTTCAAAATTATTTGAAGGCGGTTCCAAAAAACAAAGTGAAAATTAAAGAAACAGAAGGTTAGCAGCTTAATTATTATGGCACTACCCTACTAGCTACTTAAAAGCATTTTGACGTTTCAATTATGTAGGAACTATTTTTCTTAAATAACATTTTGATATAATTTCTCATATATCTCAACTCTTTATTTTTGATATAAAAGTTATTAAGTATTACTATGTAGTTAATTAAAAATTGTTTGTTAAAAATAATAAACGCTAAGATTAGAAATTTTTGATAAATCGGTGATATAAAACATTTTTTTGAACAAGCCTATCTAGTATGATAAACCATCGACTATAAAAAGAGCTCTATTTATAGTCTATGGTTTTCACAAGGCAAGCAAAGAACACGTCCTAAAAAGTGCCTACGTGTAATCATACGTACAAAAGTAGGTAGGCATGTTTATTGAAGTCGGTTACAGATCTTGTTTTTAAGACGTATAGTATAACAATCTTATATAGCCAACAGAAGGTTAGCAGCTTAATTATTATGGCACTACCCCTTAAGCAGTGGCGTAGCTAGGTTACCAAGGGTGCAAATGAAAAAAACGGGGCCCCACTAGTCCATAGCTGATAAAACCTAACTAGAGTTAGGTTTTATCAGCTTTCTTTCATTTTATAAATTTTCTAAGTCTAGTTCGATCGCGATTTTCTGGTAAGAATTTGAGGGGCCCCTGAGCTAGAGGGCCAAGGGGCATTGCACCGCCTAGCGGCCCCTGGATAGCTACGTTATTGCCCTTGAGGCATCGCCTTTAAACCGCTCAATGGATTAGATTAATGGATAGGACATAATTATTTTGTAGGTAGAAGTTACTTTTCGCTTTTTCCTGTAACATATCTTCGAAGTAGGTTAACTTCTTTTTTTTAATTTTATTTTTTATACGATTTTATATTCTGATTCTTATATTTAATTTTGTATTGTTATTTTATTACTTGATTATACTCTGTAGCTTCAAATATTAAGCGAATGTATATGTTCACTTCAGTTACTGTCTTTCTAGCTGTCAACTGTAAATTACCTTCACCTTACTCAAGTGTAGAGACGTTAAGGTTTTATCCTTACTTTGAAGTAATATTTATATTATATTGCCATTTGGACGCAATAGTGACCTTCAAATTCAGCATTGAGTTTGATGATTTTGAGTTGATTAGAATAAAATATTATAACTACGAGTATTTATATCTATTATATTTATTACTTTGAAAAGTAGATAGATCAATGGAAAAACTATCATGTTATTTAAAAATATAAGCTGCCGGTGACAGGTAAAGAATAAATTGTTATTTACACAAAAAACCCAACATTTTTAATAATAGAGATGAGCATTTTGCCTAAAGCCAACATCTCAAAAAGATTATGAAACAGTATTTGAAAGATGGTCAAAATGGAGTTGTTAAATGATTCGTATCTTTGATTTACATCGCGTTATTTTTCATATTTCTTATTCAAGACTCAAAATTCGGTCACCAGGGTGCCTGATCAGTTTTCAATGTTTTTGTACTGTGAAGATTGCGAAAAAAACTTAAACAGTGCCATCTAGTGGTACTACTGCACAACTATTTCAATTCCTTAGAAAATCTCGTTTACGGTTACGCGATAGTCACAATTAGAAAACATTGAAAACTGCCACTTGGCACACTGTTTCCGAGATTTCTTTCAAAACACATATACAAGAATTACTCGTGAAAATATAATATATGATTAGTTCCAAAAGAAGTCTCTAGAACTAAAAAGAAATAATTCAACCAATTTTGTTTATAGGCATATCAACGAAAGATTGTTGTAAACAATCGGCTTGTCACGAATTAAATATTACGAAGGTAGTCTCTAGTTTTGTTTAAGAGACGAGAACGAGAATCCTTTAGGTATTTGGATAGGTATTATGCTTTAATAAATTATTTGAAGACGATCCGTCTGCGGCGCCACGTTTTATTCAAATTCGCTCAAAACAAACGACGGGGATAGTAAAACCAACTATAAATCAGAACTGTAGCAAAATCACTTCGCTCTGCGATATTCTACCGTATAATAAACCACATTAAGTTGAATATTCAGTGCGCTGCGAAAATAAAAGATATTTTCTCATGCTTTAGTGTAAATTTTGTTTAACCTGCGGTACAAGCAATGAGAGGTCTGGTTATGTTTCAATATTCTATACTGCCAGCGACTGTTTCCCGAATTTTTAGCTCAATATAAAAACAAAAGGAAGAAAGGCTTTGAAAGTGTTAGTTCTGTATACAAATTATAATTCTGCATATCAGAGGTCATTGCGATGAAAGCGTTCAAAAAGTATAGAAATAAATTAGTATTTTTTTAAATCCCACTTTAATATAACATAAAATTTTAGAAAAATTAATTCAACTACGAAAGTTCTCTGAATGTGTAATAATATGACTTTTTAAAATCCAAATTAGTTAGTCAAATTACGCAGTTGCAGTTTTGTTATGTAATAGAATATCGGATGAAGTAAACCTTTTTGTCGTTCTGTGCTTTTGACTTTTGATTTTATTATGATGATTATATTTTTGTGTGCATGTACTTGGATTCTTGTCTCATTCTTTGCCATGCTTTTGTGTTTACAAACAACATACAACATCAGGTTTTACTAAATTCGTCTCAACTAAGGGTTTAACATGAATCGTGGTTTAATAGAATATTGGATGAAGTAAACATTTTCGTTGTTGTGTGCTTTACTTTTGCTTTTATTGATCATTATAGTTTATAGTGCATGTATTCAGATATTTGTCGCTTTCTATGCCATGCTTTTGTGTTTACAAATAACATCAATCACTAATTCGTCTCAATTATGGGATTAACATAAATCGTAGTATTATGTAATTATCTATCCGATTTTTATTTTGTATTAAATTAATGTAATTAAATGAGTTTATTTTTTTACTTTATGACATATTTATACTTCCCTTTCTTGATAAGTACTGTTTACCAACGAAGAAATTAGAAATTAAGGTAGAAAACGCATGTCATTTCATAACTTATTTATTTTAAATTATGAATGTTTTTTTTTATAAAATGTTATTTATAATATATTAAACATTTATAATATATTAAACATTGGTCAAATTTATTTTAAGAACACGTTAATTATTATTAGGTGTGAAATGACTAGTGATTTATACCCTCATTTTCAAATCGTTTGTAGGTAAACAGTAGTCATCAAGAAAGGCTTGTAGTATAGTAATAATTCTAATTTGGATTTATTTATATTAAAAGAAGCTTTTAAAAAAATACTTATAAAATTGGTGAGTTGATTTTGTAAATCGCTTTCGGTTCATGCGTTACGCCACGCGGCCAGTCAACGTCGGTTAACAAACTTTTTGTTTTGCTACTTTTTCATAACAATACCTAATTTTGTGGCTTAATTACGGAGCCGGGAAGTGCTCTCCATATTTTAATATATTCAATTTCATTCAGCTTCTCTTTACGTTCGTAATTTCCTTTGTAGCGAGTCGGGGCGAAATCCCGCGTTTAGACAGCTAAGCTAATATTTAAAATTATACTAATTGTTAATCAGTTAATGGTATTGGGAAACAGAGGGTTTGAAATTGTTTTAACATTGGTTTCAAATTATTTTTCTCTTGGAATTACCGCGTTATTTTCTCTTACAACCAGCACCAATGATATTTTATACAAGACATGGTGCACTAGAGTTTCACAAGTGAGGCGGACAAATGTAAAAAATTGACTTAATTTCATTTCGTCGCTTATTAAACAACGAACGTTATTTAAGCAAATAATACCTAAATATTGTCTACAATGTCGAGTTGTGTGTTCAAGAAGTGTAAATACTGTACAAAAAAAAAAATATCACTAAACAGTATCAAGTGATATTTTATTAAAATTTAGCAGATCATGAAAATAAAGTTATTGGTATGGAGTAGATATTTTGTTTACTGCCCTAATACGCGAACAGTGTGCGTAGTTATATGGTGTTAGTATGGTAGGGATTTTGGTATTAGTACTTGACCGTGTGTAGTTAAACTAAATAAGTACCTACTTACTCCATATCTTCAAATGAACGCGCATTTTTTATTACATTATGACGTTACTTTCGCTTTTTGGCGTAAAACATTTATAGTAAAATTTGGTTTTCAGCATCAAAAACACAATTATGAAACTAAAAACCGGTTTGTTTTTATTTTGCATGTTTTATTTTGCGCTGCCTTTTTTACATTCCTAAGGCATTTGACTTTAAAAGGGTCATTTTACGTGACTTAGTGAAAAAAAAACTTTGCAAATCAGGTCTCGCGTGTACTGAATAGTTTGGTCCACAATACGAGGAGGCGTCCCGCCGGGACACGTCGGGACCGACCCGTGAACTTTGTAGTAAAGGATCTGCTCGTAATTTGCAAGTGGACTTTGTATGGTGTATTGAATATGTGAATCTATCCTTAGGGCATCGATAAGTTATGTGTACATATGCTTGTGTAGGTATATTTACTACATCTAAACTTATATTACAAACATCTATTTTCCTATAAGAAGAACGAAGATATGGAATGCCCTTCCGGCTTTTGAGTTTCCTAACTGTGATTTGTGCACCTTCAATGCAAAAATAATGAATAGGCATCTTCGCGAGCAGCGAGACGCGAAGCGGAAGTGGCAATGGGCAGGCCACATACTTCGAAGAGCCGATGGACGTTGGGGCAAAGTGCTAAAATGGCGACCCCGCACTGGAAAGCGCAGTGTTGGTCTACTCCCCACTAGGTGGACTGAAGACATCAAGCGAGTTGCAGGGAGCCGTCATCATCATCCATCGGCTGATAATGATGA